>NW_027069684.1:479982-612289 GCF_002906115.3 Quercus suber | reverse complement strand
TCCGGACCGGGGCCTTTAAGGGAGGGAGTTCTCGAAAGGTCTGGAGATTTCATCAGGCTAGGGGGTCCTAGTTAGGTCTGAGCTTGGGTAGAGAAGGGGGTATTATAGACAGTGGAGCATCGTAGTCCTAGATGCGGGGCATCGAGGCACAGATGTGGCCTGGAACAGTTTTTGAAAGCATTATGAATATGATGGGTTAAGGGCTCCCCACTGACCAAGCCTGATCATCTTTTAAGGTAACAACCCGTGAGTGGCAAGCGTCGTTGGATGGTTTTGAGGTGAAAATATTTAGTATTGGCATCTCATAGTTTAACCACTTGATACGCGATTTAAGACGCCAGTATAATATTCTTGGTGGAGAACAGTGTTATACTCTTAAGTGAGCTGGTTCTTGAGCGAGTACAGATAGGTCGTGGGTTGCCTAGCCAAGGCCACTTGAAGACCCCGAAGTCTCGCTACAGACGAGTTTTGCAATGGAATAAATTGCCAAAGTGGTTTTTGTTCAGGAACGGATGTTTTCAGTCAGTGCTTTCAAGCGCTGAGGGAACCTAGATAAGGAGGAGGAAGTAGAAGGAATCAGACTAGAGGCTTGCCAGCTATCCTCCACAAGGGAAGGGAAGGGATCGGTCAGCCACATTGGTCTCGAACCGGGTTGGGATTTCTGCTCAAATGGGTCAGTGTTAAGCAAAATGGGAGTGGTCAGACTTAACCCTAGGGAGATGGTGAATTTCAGTCGACAGGAAAGAGCAACGCCCAGTCGGCATTGCCAAACCTCTATCCAACGATTCTTTAATGGTGGATTGCCAATTTGGGCTTCATGTTGGTCCACGTGAAATGGGGACCTGGTAACCAAGATCCATGAGGCCACACTTATCATGCAATTCAGAAAAGCCAGATCGGAGTCCTATTAACTGTAGACCTCAAGTTTTTCATCATCCGAAATCATATCATTAAAGTCCCCTATGAGGACCACGGAAGAGAGATATTTTTAGCATAATTTTGTAAATATTCTCAAAAAGGTTTGCGCTTATTAAATTTTTTGGGGGGGGGGGGGACGTAAACAGCAGTGAGTAAAAAAGAGATGGACGGAGAGGATACCTTCACAAGAGCGTGAATACTATGGTCGCTGCAAGTGATAATCTCGACGATGCAGGATGAGCATTCATTCCAAAGCAGCCAGATGCCGCCAGAGAAACCAGCGGGGTCCACACGTTGCGAGTGAGAGTATGGGAGAGTGTCGATTACCGCTTGAGCCCTCGCTTCTACAATGCGGGGCTTGATAATGATCAGAATATTAAGGCGATGCCTACGGTGGAGCTTATAGGCATGGGAGCGAAACATCTCATTTCCTACTCCTTGGCAGTTCCAGGCAATCATCTTCATAGATGAGGAAAAGGGAGTGAAGGACTTATTTGGGACTCCCCAGTTCGCTGGAATCCTCACTCCGGGTGGAGGGAGGCACTAATGCCTTGCCGTGGTGGTCTTTATGCAGTACAGTGCTTCCATGTCGCCAAGCCTAGCCCAATGCGTGCCGAACACGACAAATGGTAGGCTGCGGTTTGAGAACATGATTATGTATAAGTTGGGCTCATCCTCCCTCATGGCGATGTTGATTTCGCCGCGATCCAGGAAGCGAAAAATGGCTGCGGGCAGAGGGTCCTGTGAGTCAGCACTGGAAGAGCTTTTTGGGAAGCTTCTCTGCCTGACTGGTGGGACTCATGGCCTTCTTGCCTGGGCTTGGTAAGGGTGTCTCGATCGGTGGACTCAGACAGTGGATTGGTGCCTGTAGTAGGGGGTTGAATGGGGAGGTGGGTCGAGCCTCATTGGCAGACTTGGAGTTTGCGTCACCTGGTTCCATATCAGCGCAGTCCATGGGTGAACCGGAATCCGGACAAAGCTGACTGTCTCGTCAAGAGTGTGTTCTAATGACAGGCTGCTCCAAAGCTGTTCTAGGTTCTCCATCTCCAGCTCGTAGTTGTGGTGGGTAGGTGAGTAGGTGTTCATGTTGGGAGAGGTCGAGAGAGGAGGGGTGCTTTGGGACGTGGGAGTTAGGCTCAAGTCTGGGTCCGTTGGAGTGGGTAAGGAGGAGTTTTGATTCGAGGAGGGGGCCATGCTTCAGGCGTGTGGCTGGAGGATTTGGTTCGGGCTAAAGAGTAACTCCTTTATCCTTCTCTTATTGCATGTCATGGGCGTGAAGGGGTGGTGGGTTACAGCAGGACATTTGGCCATGCAAGGAATGCGCATGTTGTCCACGGCCACGTCACACTGTTGGAGTGGAAGGCTAGGACAGCTGGCCTTGCATGGTTCATGTCTGCATTCCATCACATCCTCACGTGGCTGTAGTAAGTGTGAGTTTTTACCGTTGGGTGCCACCACATCACAGTAAAACCCAGCTGGCTTCTTCACACTGTTGAACTCATGTCCCATTACTGAAACGGTTTGGTAAGTGCGCTGCACCGGTGCATGAGAAGAGGAAGCCTAACCACATGGTTGATTTTGGGGGTAAGAATCAACTAAGGTGTTCTTTCCACGTGGTTTTGGTTTAGATTGATGTCCATGGGCTCTTGTGCGACGCGTTTGCACAGTTTTCTAGGGGGTAGACACGTGGTTTGGTTCAAGCAGTGGGGCAGCTGGGCCACGTGGTTCAGACCCTGGTTGTTTCGTTGAGGTTGGTTTCGTCATGCCCTCTGAACATTGAGGTTCCCGATGACCGATCCTACCACATCTATAGCAAAGCAGGGGCAGATTTTCATAGACAATGTCTTGCCAAAGGGAGCCAATTTTCACACGTTTTGGTAATAGGTTGGCCATGTTTATTTGGACACACACTCTGGCATATCTCCCTCAGATGGCGACAGTGGTAATGGCATCCACTTTTAAGAGTTTTGGTTTGCTCAGTTATGCTATTTTGAGAATCTTTTTATAGGTATATCCAATTGTCAAGAGCCGACAAGTAAAATGTCAATTATTTTGATCATTTTAGAATGAGATTTCTTTTCTTAAAAGCCGGATATAATGAGTTTAATTTTATTATATTCTCAAGATGTAATGTTATTTTTTAATGTAGCAAATCAATTGGTTTTGATGAGATTTGAATTTGAATCCTTTAGTTTACAACAAAAGACTTTACCAGTTAAACTAATTAGAATAAACACGACTATGAGAAATTAAGAGCTTGTTTGTTATAGTTGTTTAAACAACAGTTTTCAATATTTAAACAATATTATACATATTTTCACACTTTTTCACACACGTATTTTCAAAAAATACAAACATTACTAAAAAATCTCTTATCAAAAGGGCCCTAAGTCCCCCAACCCACCCCTTTCCTCCTTGTCTCTAATGGCTTGTTTGGAAGTTTAGAGAGGAAGGAGAGTAAAGGGGAGGAGAGTAGCCCTCCAAACTCCTCCAAATCTCTCCCCCTCATTCTTTAAAAAACTTCCAAACAAGGTAATTGCATTACTCTCCCTCCCTCTACTCTACTCCCCCTCCTTTTTTAAACATCCAAACATGCCATAAGTTTTTTATTCTATCCTCATTCCTGACATTAGTAACAGTAAAAATAAATAAATAAATGAAAAATAGCTATTATAAAGAAGTAATTTAATTTTATACAAGACCAAATGGCCTATTGCATTGTCTTGTTATACTGAACATTCTCCTCGATTCAACTGTCATTCTTTCTACTAACGCTACCAAATATTGCTTAGCCAGAAGGCCAAGGAAGAAGATGAAAACAAAGAGCTAACGAATGTTGACACAATTCACAAAAAAGCAGAGCCAGAACAATGCAACAAATTTAATTATGAAAATCATGTATAATTACATTGCCAATGTTCCCTTGGGAGTGTGTAATATGTCCTCCCTCTGGCTTAATCCATGGAAATAATTTGAGTGCCCCGGAAAACCACGAAAGCCCGTGCAAAACAAATTTCTGTCCCATTTCTATCCACAAGCATCTTCAATATCAGTTCATTTTGGCCAAAAAGAGTGCCTTCTTAGTCTCAGGCAATGAAGCATTCAGAGCAGTATCTGTTAATATAACTTGTTAAACCCCGAAGGTGGCACAGAGTCACCCAATTTTGGAAAGAAAGCTTCCCTTTCAAGTGAGACTTGAAGGCTTGTCATTATCTTAACAATTGATATCCACAAGAATGGTGCACTACAAAATGCATATCCAAAAACCGCTAGAGCTCTTACAACCCCATCTGGGTACCAAGGATATGCCATGACCAAAAGGGACCCAAAGATCCCAATCCACAGGATCAAAACCGCTATCATTGGTAGTAAAAATGTATTAATTGCTACGGAGCAAAGCGTGAAAGAGCCAAACAAGTAAAGGGTCCAGCCTAGTACTGGATGAACTGTGTGAGGGATAATGAAGAAGGGTAATACATAAGAGGCAAGAATTGACCACACTGCTATAATTTTGAGTCCTGTTTGTATTAAGAAAATGTTCTTGTCAGATCGCCGGTAGCACAACTTGGAGAAGTTTGGCCGTGCTATACGAGTCATTGCTAGTATTCCTAGATAAATTACAGATTGGATAATTACCACAGGCATCTCTGCAGCATACCTGTATAAAAAATTTGTGTTACAGTTATATTTAACTATTTCATGGAATAGCAGTGTATGAACTATGAAAGAGGCAAATTTTTTGAAAAAGGTAGCAAAATATTAGGTGTTGCCCAAGAGTTGATATATGTCCAAACGAAATATGGAGGAAAAAAAGAAGCATCATCAGAATGCACCTGAATCTTACCCAAGAGTTTGACGACGTTGTTCGTGCCATGAAATGCCTAATGGCAGGACAGGCCATGACCACCAATACCATGGCTTCAACAACGGTGCACCTGGGAATGTAATGACACTGTTGGGTCCACAGNAGAGATGATTCACCTCCACCTTATTTGGATGTTTTTAAAATTAGTAAGGAGGAAGGGAAGTAATTAGTCATTCTCCTTGTGTAATTTTGTTAATATAATAAGGGTAAATTAGGTAATTTACTTGTTAATAGTTTATGTACTCTACTCCCCTCCAAATCTCTCAATTTGGGGGAATTAAAATTGGGGCCTAGAGGGAGTCCAAACCCCTCCAAACTCCTCCAAATCTCTCCCCCTCATTCTTTAAAAAACTTCCAAACAAGGTAATTGCATTACTCTCCCTCCCTCTACTCTACTCCCCCTCCTTTTTTAAACATCCAAACATGCCATAAGTTTTTTATTCTATCCTCATTCCTGACATTAGTAACAGTAAAAATAAATAAATAAATGAAAAATAGCTATTATAAAGAAGTAATTTAATTTTATACAAGACCAAATGGCCTATTGCATTGTCTTGTTATACTGAACATTTCAATGTAATGACACTGTTGGGTCCACAGGGTACACTCCAGCGGAGTCTAAGATCTGGAGCCAGCAAAAGATTAAACTGCATTAAGATAAGTACAAAACTAACAAGTGCATTATTTGAAGGAGCAGTGTCCAAGAAGAATTAATAATTGAAGTTTAAAGTATGGAAATCGGAGACATTTCTTTGCGAATTACATACAATAGTAAGAAGCATCCATTTGATAGCCCAATGGAAGTCTGTAAGTTCCATCGAGTTTGGTGCCGTTAAGTGGTGGATGGAACATTGGTCGATCAAGCAAATTCGGGTAGTAGCTGCAGATAAAACCCTGGTCTGCACCATCTGGATTCTCTCGTCCAATCTCCAACTCATGAACCATGTCATTGAATACTTCCTTTGATGGCTGTAATAGCATATTCACAATAACATGCATTAAAACAACTGAAATGCCCTTTTTTGGTTTTTGGAAAATTATATATTAGTTAGAGAAGTCACTGTAAGATTCCAAACAAATTCAAAAAGGAAATTAACATCAAGGACCAGAAGCCATCCTAGCATTATTAGGCTTCTAAAAGGGTTGCAGTCTAGGAAAGTATGTTAAATTTTAGCAACATAATCTCTAGTCCTTTTCAATCACTCGCTTAGTTGTGTCATGTTTCATAGAAAAAATATGATCAAATTAATCTTGAAATAGAAACTAAGATGTTATTTTTCAGAAAATATTTCTTACAAAAATGGGTATGCTTTTAGAAACACATTTAAACAAAATTTAAGCGAGAACTACGATTTACCTGCAAGACAAAGAGGCCAGTATGAAAGTAGCAAGGGTTGATAAAGACTGCACAAAACTGTCCGCATTGGAACAACTCATCAGTCCTTTGAAGAAAGAGATTATCAGCATCGAGCATGACGACCCTGTCATACTCCACCAGGCTCCATGCATAGAGTTTGTTCAATGTCAACTTGAATCTAAAATCAAAATTGGACTGATCTCTGTATGGATTTCTCAAATTTTCAACACTCACCACCTTTGCCCCATCTTCCTGTTCCCTAGACCACAAAAACATAACCGGTCACTTCATTTCCAAAAGCCTTTTGCATGTTATTGCTATGCCTTTCAAGGTATAGAACACAAATGAAAAATATATCACCAACCAAATTTGTTTCACTAAGAACATAATAAATTTAATTATATAAATTGTATCATATAAAAAAATCTTACTAACTATCAACAAATATCAAAACTACAATTTGACAAGCTCTCAGTAGATCAATTTAAGATATGACTTTCACTTGTTTGTAGCAGTGTATGGCTATATGCAATTTCGAAAACACACATAGCAGAGGTTACAAATATTATATGAGCTGCTGATTGTATGTTTCTTGAATTCAACTAAACCTCAGAATTTAATCGAATATTTAATAAACTGTAGAATTATCGAAAAATGCAATTCTAGGGATAGAATCATTACTCAAATTTTTATAGAATTTGGAATTTCACTTCTTTTATGTACTTCACAAATTTCATATTTCATAGGATTTTTTTATTTTTTATATATATATTGGATATCCAGATTCCAGACAATTGAAGGTACCTATATTTAAAAATTAAACCTATGTTTGGACATGGTACCTTAGGTGACTATCTCAATTGAAGGTACCTTAGGTGACTATCTCAAATTGAAGGTACCTTAGGTGACTATCTCAAATTTTTATAGAATTTGGAATTTCACTTCTTTTATGTACTTCACAAATTTCATATTTCATAGGCTTTTTTTTATTTTTATTTTTATTTTTTATATATATATTGGATATCCAGATTCCAGACAATTGAAGGTACCTATATTTAAAAATTAAACCTATGTTTGGACATGGTACCTTAGGTGACTATCTCAATTGGATGATCACAATTTAGTAAATTTACTGCTCTGGCCCAAGACTAACTTTGCTGTCAAATTTTATTCAGGAGCTGACAAATGGAAGGGGTAAATTAATCTTTGGACAATTTTTTTTTTTTTTTTTTATATTGGATCCATGACTCCTTTTGGAGCGTTATGTTAAACTTGAATGCACCATCATGCCCAAAAGAATCGTACACACAAAAATGGTACATATGGTAGAAAGTAGAAACCCACTGAAAAAGGAAAAAGTTCCCAGAAATTACCTAGAAATTACAGAATTATTGGATGGGGTCAGTCAAATCGTGTACCCATCAATTTTTTCTCCATAATAATTAATAACGTGGTAAGACAAATTA
This sequence comes from Quercus suber, assembly GCF_002906115.3. Classification (NCBI taxonomy): domain Eukaryota; kingdom Viridiplantae; phylum Streptophyta; class Magnoliopsida; order Fagales; family Fagaceae; genus Quercus; species Quercus suber. Next base: position 604,683 of record NW_027069684.1, on the reverse strand, counting down.
CTTGAAAGATAAGGAGGGAAGGTTCAGTGTCTTAACACTATGTTTAGGTGATAAAAAAGAAAACAGGACAGTATGAAATGAATGGATTGCAAAAGAATAAAATGGAATATACATATTTTGAAAATCTAACTGTTGAATTACATATTTTTTACGCTCATAATACACATGTCAAATTTTGTGTCAATCAAATATTATTTGCTATATGATTTATAAGTTTATATTTTATACATAATTTTAAACTACAAAAACTTGCAATTTAAACAATTTATTGATGATATAATTATTTATTTTTTAATTTTCTAGAAATTTTGCAAAAATAGAGGATATAAAAAGAATGTGTAATCTAAAGGTGAATTTGTCAAAATTCACCTCCAATAAAAAGATATTGAATAATGTTATAGTCTTAGGTTACAATTATATTTGTAGCTAAACTTTGTCCATATAAAATTAGTGAAAATGGGGGAGGGGGGAACTCCTTTACATCTATATCTTTCACCTGTAATTTTTCTTTTCTCAAAAAATGGACAATCAATACTTTATCTTTATTATTTCATTAAAGAAATAAGTCTTTTTTTCTCACTGCTATGATAAATGCATAGATAGGAGAGCATTCCCTTATTTTTGCTAGTGCACCTAATATATTAACACCCTTATGTGAAACCTAGTAGCTCATATAAGATGAACCCCATGTGTCAAACCTAGTAGGTGAGAATGAGACTTAATCTTATGTGACAGAAATCTTATTTATCATAATATGGAATAAATAATATTGCTTACGTCTCATCCTCCATGATGATTTGTATGTGTCTAAATTGCCCCGAGGTTTTGAATTTTTCTTTTCGGGGGTGAACTGAACTTAGAACTTATATGATTAATCAATAACTTAGCAAAAGTAGAGACAGACCATTCTCTTTTTGTTGAATCAAATTAATCAATAATGGCACCCTTATTGCCTACCTATGACGTGGATATTTCTATTTTTATTTAAAAACCAAACAAGTCATGATGAGAGAAGAAACTAGAATGAAACGGCCCATCACAAACAACGATGCTTTTATCGAGAACAACGTTTCGTGCTCCCTCCACCGAAAAACGAGGACTCAGCCCACAACAGGAAAAAAAAAAAGAATCAAATTTTACTAGCATTCCTACCGTTCAACAAAATAAAACTCAACCACCAAGAAAGTCTTTGCTTTCTCTCAGTTTTCCCCACTTTTAAAAACGCTTCCCAAAAATAAACCCAAATTTTTTTTTTTCTTTTTTGAGAATCATAATAAACCCAAAGTTAAAACCATTAAAAACTGACTCACCCTATCATGTACCTTACGTGCCATGCTGTGATTCGACAAAGTTGTTCTCATCTAAAAGGATAACAATTTAGAACTCTTTATCATATCCATATCTCTGCTACCTACACTTCAATTTTTGTTAATGCGGTGGAGGCGAGTGGTGGACAAAAGAGAAAGTCATGACTCAACTTTGGTTTCATTATTATTTATTTTATTCTTATTCACAACTAGTCGATTGGTGATAGAAAAGGTAATGACTAAATGAGTCCTAAAAATAATTATCTACCATTCATACAGACCAATTCATCCATTTATATAACAAAGAATGGTCCTAAAAATCACTTTCATATTTGCCTACCTATGGCTTGGATCATAGGGTAGTTTGGTTAGATTCAAATTTCACCTACACAAGCTACGCTGCTCTGCTGGCTTTGGCAAATAATTACAAAGGGGTTCGTTTTCATATTTCTATTCTAAACTACGCCGTGGGTCCACGCGGCGCACTTTAGCTCAGAAAGAAGACAAAGAAGATGGTGCGCACGAAAGTGCAAAAAAATTTAAAAAATTAAAAAAAGAAAAGAAAAGGGGAAAGTGATAAGAGTAAATTTGGGGAAACTTACAGAGCTCGGACCCATCGGCGAGGGACGTCGAGGGCGGCAATGACGACGAGATCGGCGTCCACGTGGAGGTCGGCGAGCGATCTCAGCAAGACGCGTGTCGCCACGTAGAACTCGTAGTCCCTCGGTGTTCCCATGTACAGCATCGTCGCGTACGCGTTCCTCTTCTTTTCAGTAGGAGACGCCGTCGTTTCGTTCACTACCGATAACACCACCGCCGCCGCCACCAAAACCCGAACCCAAACCAAAAACCCAGCATCAAACTTTCGCTTCTGTCTCTCTCTCCGACCCATTTCCGCTCTCAAGAAAAAAAAAAAAAAACTCTGTTCCTTCTTCGAGCTTACTTGGTAGTCAAAGAAATATCCAAGTATGTGATATTATCTTAATTGAATCTCAGCATTTAATGTGGTGGGTCTCCAAGGCTCCACCGTACCAAAACGGTACCTTTAGCTTTTTGCCAAGATTTTCAAACAAAGCGAGAGAGATAGGGAGAGTTTTTTTTTTTTTTTAGGTGGGTGTGTAGAAAGTAGACACTAGAAACTAGGAACAACTGGGCAAGGAAAGGCTGATTTTCAGAGCTATAAAACTAAAATAACGATAAAAAAAACAACAACAACAATAGGCTATTTTTGTTTACTTACAATTTTTGGAGGTTTTTGATTTAACAGAGTTTTTCTGTTGGGTTGGGGTGCCTTGAGATCTCAAACGCAGGGATTTTAATTAAATGAGAAAATGTTACGGTTGTACCTGTAAACGAGTGCGAAGAAGCCAGCACAGTACGGAGAAAATGTTTTTATCGTTTTGGAAATGAGGTTTTATTTTAGTTTTTAGAGCTAAATTAGGATTTATAATTTATTTATAGCCTATGGGAGGGAGCTTTGGTGTCGGAGCCACTTTTAGAGAAATAGAAAAAAATGGAATAGTGTTCATGAAGCGCAGTTGACAAAATTGAATTTTTTTTTTTTGGGACTGAATTACCCCCTCAATGTGAGAAATGGCCTACCTAGTCAAGCTTACTTTTACTTCCCTTTTGCGTGTTGTGGACTGGGCTCTGTTGATTCTGGATGTGAATGACAGCTGACATAGCCCACAGCCGATGCAATTCAAGACCTACTACTAGTACTACTTCTACGAGAAGTAGAGTAGCGTTTATCTTTCTAGTAGACTTTTTGAAAGAAAATGGCAATAAAGATGGAGGACCAAACGGCAATATTTTATCTATTTGTAGCAGAAGAAAAATATCTCTGTCTATGTATGCAACCTTCGCACAAGTTATATTCGGTCCTTTTTCAAGTATCGTATTAATTTCTGAATGTGTAAAGGTTATATACACATTTTTCCACTCAACAGTATGGTAATTTCGGAATAGCCTAACAGTATTACAAACATATCTAATTTCATAAATCATAATATACTAAAATAAAATAATTGTAAGTGTGTGATGGAGAAAAAAAAAAAGAAGTAATAAATTCATGTAAAAAATTGTGGATAAAAGCAAATTATGAAATTAGGTATCAAGATTTATTGATATTAGTCACATGCCCCCTAGCATTAGTATTGAAGGTTGTAAAACTCCCAAATTACTATTTTATATTCTCAAAATATCAAAAACACATTTTACCCAATTGTGTAAACTTAAAATTTTTTACAAACCCGCTACAGTCATTTCAGTCTTCTCTTGCTCCTCTCTCATTTCAGTCTGGTCTCTCTTCTCTCTCTCGTCTTTTGAGCTCTATTCCTTCTCTCACTTTCTCTCGTTCATCTTTCTCTTTTGCTTGTCCCTTAATTCTCTCTCTCAGATCGACGTGTGGAGGTGCGATTCATGGTGGAGGTCGTGAATCGTGATTAAGGTTGTGGGTCTTGGGTTGTGGTGGAGAACAACATTTGTTGTGGAGATTGGTGGGTTTCAATCGTGGAGATCGTATTGGAAAAAAAAAAAAAAAAAAAAACTAATATATATATGTTGAAATTTTAAATTTTGGTCCTAATAGCCCCCCAATTAAATAAAAAAAACAAAAAAAAAACTAGTATACATATGTAATTTGAAAAATTAAGATTTGCCCTTAAATATATATATTTTTGGATCCCCTTTGAAATAGCGTCAAGTTCCATTTTGATAAATATGTTGAAACATTTAAAAAAACACTTATTTTATATGTAGTATTTTGTTGAATATGAAATAAATGTTAGTTTTTATTTTCATAAAAAAAAAAATGTTTTAAGCTTTGCCCCCTCAGGTTCGAATCCTGGTTCCGTTCCTGGGTGGGTGTGATGCAGCAGTGGGTATGGATCCCGGAGTGTTTGGCAGTGGTGGCTAGAATTTTTGTTGATTTTTTTGGGTTTGTGGGTTCTGGGTCACGTGGGTTAAGGGTTTTGTGGTGTAGTTGGTTGCTAGGTTGTAAGGTGGTCTAGTGATGGTGGGGCGGTGGTGGTGTCGTCGTGGTGGGTCTAGTGTTTGTTGTGGTGGTGGCTACGGTGGTGGTGTGGAAGAGAGAAAGAAAAGGCCATAAGGGGGTTTGGGTATTGGGTTTTGTTGGGGTTTGAATCCTCAACAGTAGTGGTGGTGGTGGGTGGGGCGATTGGGTTGCTCGACGGTGATGGTGGGTGACTGGGTTGCTTAACAGTTGTGAGTGGGTGAGTTATAGAGAGAGAGAGAGAGAGAGAGAGAGAGTAAGAGAAATAGAAAGGAAGAGAGAGAAGTGAGATAGATATTTTTATATCAATTTACCACGTAGTTTATATTATTTTAATACGTTGTATATAAAAATAATAACTGAAATGTTGGATAAATTGTAAAGTAAAATGATATAATAGATAAAATAGTTTTTTAAATGGTAAAATAGATCATTTTTTTGCAAACCCAGATGTGGATACTCTAAGGGTACTTTTCGTATATTGAATGTAGATTATATTAGGAATAGTAATCTTTATTACTGGGAATAGAATAAATTGTAATAGAATAACTATTACTATTCATAAGTTTGGTTATTACTTATAAAAAAACTTGTAAAATATAATATTATTACTTATAAAAAACTTGTAAAATATGATATATAAGGAAACTTTATATTTTTAGAAATATATTTGTAGGGTCTGTTTTTGTTGCCCAAGCCCAAAGGATATGGGTCAAAGGCCCAACGAACCCAGAACAATGAATTTGTAGAGAGTGGATCGAAGGTTTAGGCGCTGGCCGGCGTTCACGTAGCATGAACTCTTTTCTTTTACTGAAAAATATTTAGAACAATTTACAAGTGGGAGATGCTCCTCGGCTCCTGGCCTCATCGGCTCCTGGCCGAGGAGGTTTTTCCTTCCCTTTTCTACTCCTTCCAAAACCCCTTCCAAAAAACCCCCCCGTTACATTTTGCTCACCCCTCTTATATATCCCCCTCTTCCTCCTCTTGTTGGTCATCTATTGGTCTTCCACCTGACCGTCCATCCCATCAAAGGTCATATTCGTGCTCAAGTGGTTCACCCTGATTGATGTTGCCCTGCCAAGGGGTTACATCCTCATTAATGCGGCCAGAAGGGTTAGGTGAGTGTATTCAATGCCGAGGTGACAGTTCGCCCAGGGCTTACCCCTTCTTCGTACTGAGGTCTCGGACGATTGAGGATAGGGTCATCCTCGGACCCATCATGCGTCCTCGGCGTGGGCCATTTAGGCCTGGGTTGAAGTGGGCCGAGGCCACCCGATTTTCTGGCCCCACAATATTAATTTTAAAACCTATTATATACACTAAAGAATAGCTATTACATTTATTTTAAAGAGGAATAGTCATTCTTCAATTTAAAGAATAGTTGATTACCAAAAAAAAATATTTAAAAATAGTTATTCCAATGTAATAACTAATCTATATAATAAAGATGAAACTAAATGACCGAATTGATATTATATATAAATAATTATTTTATTACATATGCTATTACAGTGCACCAATCATACCCTAAGTTATTTTTGATGGCCTTTGGTTTGTATCCATTGGTCATTTGACATGGGCATGACACGTCTAATGTGTTAGTCTTGTGTCTCATTTAGAATTCTGGTACGAAGGAAGTACTTACTACTTATCCCTTTTCAATATTAAAGAATAATATTATTTGATTTTTATCATCCTCTAAAGGTCATAGACAATTATGAAAGTGCTATTTGTACTAACTCACTTGAACAAAAAAAACATCTCATCACATCAAATTATGACCTCTATTTATTGTTTAAATTAACACTTTTGTTAATGTTTATTTTTTTTCATGATTAACTTGTCAAATGACATGAGGGATTAGGCAGTGACCTTCGAACCAAAACGCATGCTAATTAATGTTGGTAAATAAAGTATAATAATGAATGCATATGGTGAATTAGATTTATATTTCACTTTTCATATTTGACGAAAGATAATTTTTTTAAAGGACGAATTTCTTATTGGGATGATAAATAAAGTATCATTAAAAATTTCTGACATTCTTATTGTGATGATAGATAAAGTATATTATTAGAAATTTTGAATACAATTTTTCAGTCTTATTTTTTGTATATTATTTTATGCTTTATTAATCACAATTTTTCATATATTATTATTACTCACTTTATAAAATAATTAAAGTTTAAAATAAAAAAAGACATGTAGTATATCATAACAAATAGAACATAAAGGTTTTTTTCTTTTATATATAGAAAAAAAAAAATAGAACATAAAGTGATATAAAAAAAAAGTGAGAAAGATAATTCAGGAATTTCTAACTTGAGGCTGTCAGTGGGTCTTGAAGTACCTAACCTTCCTTCTAATCTAAAAGTATCTTTTCTTTTCTTTTCTTGTTTTATCATAAAAGTATCTTTTCGAGGGCACCAAAAGCTAACCTGAAACCGATTTTATCCTTAAATTGGTCGATGATCAAGTAAAGATATCACTTGTTTCTTCTTTTTCCCCTCTCATTTCTTCGTCATAACTTTATTGATCCATCAAGGATAAGATACCACATTTTTTGGCTATAAAGGATAACTCTATTTGCTTCCATTGCTCGTGTCACTCACGCCCAATAGAAAATATTGGGAATCATAAATATTTTGAAGGACTAAGTCCTACACGCGCTCTTCGCAAACCCAACAAGTTCTTGCCGACCATCATCATGGTTATGACGCTAAACAAGGTAACCATGGTATCATCCCGTTCTCTTTGAGGATATCCCCTTGGACTTGCACATAGTCTATCATCAACTTGATTATTTTTTAGTCTTTTTTGCTAAATAATTCTTTTTTAGTTTTTTCTTGGATTATCATCAACTTGATTAGATCAGCCCTTAAATATTATATTACATTAATCATGTACTTTGTATTGCATGGGAAGGTTATATATATATATATATATATATGCATAAAGTTGGTATTTGTGAGTTGATTAATAGTTTTTGTCTCTCTGAGGTTGCGTTTGAGATATGAGAATAGGTTAGCTTATTTTTGTTTCTAAAGTGGGAGAAATTATGAGATTCACATGGTGGATAAGTGATGTAGTCTACCATTCCATTAAAGAATTGCTACTTGTTTAAAATTGTTTGTTAGAAATTTTTTTTAAACATAAATTAATTATTGACTCAGCAATTTTAAACAAGTGGAAGCTTTTTTAGTAAAATGGTGGACAAGTAATGTGGTCCACGAGAGAACTTTATAATTTCTCCTAAAGTGGGTTTCATTACTCCAAAAGTCAGCTTTTAGCTTCTTTTTTTCTTTTTTCTTTTTTTCTTTTTTTCTCTACATACTTTTAGCAAAATTTTTCAGTTTCAACAAAATAAGTTGTTCATAAACGGACCCTAAATCTCTAGTAATTCTATGACAACAATTGTTTTCACGTTGATTTTTATAACTATCTTTTGTGGCTGACTGACTGATTGGTGAAGAAAAAATAGTAAATTTATTTAAAAGTGATAGACTGTTAATATACCTAGTTGTGGCAAAATTTGTAACACACAAATTATGGTGCTATAATTAATAAAAAAAATCTATCTCACCTACCGATGTTTTTGCTCGTTGAATCAAGTTGCGCCCGATCTAGAGATCTAGAAACCATGTTCTCCACCCTATGCGCGTTACAAGGGAAATGATTCTCCAAGTATCATAGACACCGATTATATGAAGTTTATTTAATTTATAATAATATATAACGAAAGAATCATCAAATATTTTAAAGAATGAATAAATTTTTTTTAAGTAAAATAAAAGTCAAGCCTGTTAAAAGACAGCTCCGAATGATCTTTATTTCCCTATAAATTATAAAAACATTTATTGATTTTCATTGCACTGAGTCAAGATTGTTTGAATTGGCCAGGTTAATATTTAACTGAATCGTTAAAATCACGTACACGGATAGGTACGTACTAGAAAGTCATCAATTACTTCTAATCAGTTATGCCTTCACTGGTTTAAGCAACGTATCCTAAGGTCCGGTTAAGAGGATTGGAAGGTGGGAAGATAGAAAATTAAGAGAATATGTAAAAGTGGAAAGATAGAAAAGATTTTAATTTCTTTTATTTGTGTTTGATTGGGAGGGTAGAAAAGTGGAGGGATGGAAAATATTTTTATTTTGTTGAAAATAAAGTTTGTATAAATTTACTATCATATCTCTATTAAATAAAACAAAAAGTAACATATTATACTTTAAAAAAAATTGTGTATAGATGAACACTTCATTAAAGTAAAAAAAAAAATGGCATAAGAAATTAACCAAATACTGTTTTCTAAAAAAAATAGAACAAAAACAAAAACCAACCAAAATTAATGAGAAAATAAACACATGAGCTCAAAAAAGAAAAAGAAAAAAAAAGAAGCCCACTTGTCCAGACAAAATCAAAGGGAAAAAAAAAAAAGCCAACACGTTAGTTAGTAATAGAAAAAGAAAAAAATTAAAGGAAAAAAAAAAAAAAAAAAAAGGGAAGCCAACATGTTAGTTAGTAAAAAAAAAAAAAAAAAAAAAAAAAAAAAAAAAAAAAAAAAAAAAGCCAACACGCTAATTAGTAACAAAGAAAGAAAAAAAGAAAAAGAAAAAGAAAATTGAAGCCAATACGTTATACGTTGGAGGTGAATTCCAAGATGAAGGTATTTTTGGAAGCTCATTTTATGAATTTTTCCCCTTTAATTTTTTCTCTATTTTTAGGAGAAAACTTTTTGGTGGACCTGGGAAGAAAGCATCTAGACTCCACCATTTACTTTCCTTTCTTCCTATCCAACCAAACACACTCCAAAAAAGTTTTCCCTTTCATTTTCTCCTAAAATTTTCCTTCCACTTTATTCCACCTTATTTCACCTTTAAGCAAACACACCCTAACACAATTAAGATTAGGGAGGAAAGGTAATTTGTGGAGAATTCAGAATTATATGACACGTGGTTTTTTTAATTAAAAAAAAAAAAAAAAAAACCTAAGTTTTCTGGACAGGGTTTCTTAATTATTTGGGGTAGAAACGATTGCATTATTTATTTTCATTTTACAAAGTTTTCGCATTTATGTGATACATGTCTTTTCTTTGATGAAAATTAGGCCATAATTTAGTTTCAAGAATCTAAGAGCCTATACCGTTATGTGTGCTGCGTGTGTATATGCATATATTTGGCTATAGAAAGAATATTTCAAAGGATTACACCTCCTGAGATTCGAAGCCACACTCTCCCCGTGTGGAAAGATGGAAGTATCACTTGAGCTAGCCAAGGGTCTCCGTTGGTTTTGCATGCTTATTCTTTTTTTTTTTTTCTTTTTTTTTTTTTTTCTGGATGGAGAAGAAATAAATGTAATAATGAAGGTCTAATTAATATCATTCTAACTATGCTATATATCTGTTCACTTTACAGCACTCTACAGCTATCTCTCCATTTTTGGGAGTGAGAATAAGGAAAATCTAGATAAACTAGATACATTACTTAGATTGATTATTCAATTATTGGATAAAATTCAATTTAATCACCCTACTATTAATTGTGTTAAGATATGTTTGAAACATAGATTATTCTAGCCAACTCATCTCTTCTCTTCCTCCATCCAAACATAAGGTTAATTTAATCTCAGGCTCTCAGCTTTTACTACTTGATGAAACGTACGTGCCTTAAAAAACAAAGAAGGGTTATTAAGGATGGGAGAGTTTATTTGAATTATGTTGCTCCCCCACCCCTCCAATAAAGGTGTTTAAAGCTTTTCGAGAGTCTAAGTACCATCTTATAACACTTTAAGAACCACTAAATTAACCCCTTAATATTATGTTTTGTGGCACTTAATTACTTAGAGTTCATATTATTGTACTTATTAGTTACTGCTATAATTCAAATAACTAGTTCAAAATTTCTTTACATAACTCATCCACAAAATATATAAATTTATTATTAACTAATAGTTAAAATTATTATATCTTTATTATTTAAATAAATACTGTATTATCTAGAATTGTTTTGATATCAATCTAAGTTATTATTTGTGGGTCTAGTTAACTAATCTGGTAAAGTCTTTAATGGTTGTATAAGAGATCTAGAATTCAATCCTCGTCTACACCAAAAACTGATTGATGTCTTGATCTGATGATAAAGAACTAATCATCAGGAGCTGACTTCCTAAGTTGAAACTCTCTCAAAAAAAAAAATCTAAGTTATTATTTCTTCAAAGTTATCGTTTCTCCAAAAAAAGAAAAAAGAAAAAATCTAACTTATTGATAAGTGATAACTTAACAAACCTAGAGATCTGTTTGGTAATTGGGTTCGTTTCACTTTGTTGATAACCCAATTTGTTGTCCGGGCAAATCACGAAGTGCCAAAATAATTCTATACTATCCATTAGTCAACATGTACTAGCCCAAAGCGAAAAATAAAAAATAAAAGGCACACAAGGAATACAAAAATTTGCAAAAGAGAGAATAGAAATGATAAGAGACTTACAGAGCTTGGACCCATGAGACAGGCACGTCCTTGGAGGCAATGACGACTCGATCGGCGTCCACGTGGAGTCCGGCGAGCGATCTGAGCATGACACGTATCGCTACGAAGAACTCGTAGTCCCTCGTTCCCCTCATGTACATCATCGTCGCGTACGCGTTCTTATGTTTTTGCGGCGGCGGCGGCGGTGGCGGCGAAGCCTGAGCCGGCTCTTCTTCTCCACTCACCAACGTCGTTTCATATTTCGCTGTTAAAACTAGCAACAGCAATAATCCCATAAACCCAACAATTTTATTCTCTTTCTGACCCATCTTTATTTTCCTTTTCCTTTTCCTTTCCTTTTCTCAACGAAGTAGAAAACAAGTTCTCCCTCCAAATATATTTTTCTTCTATTATCTCTTTCTCTCAGCTATTCCATGGACTATAATTTACATAAAGAAGAACAGACCAGGTTTTGTTGCGGTAAAAATGAGGAGGAGTGTGCATTGATATCTCAGCTAGCTATAGCCTGCTTAAATACAAGACAGATTTTTAACGGGTGTGAAACTGAAACGTTGTTGTGTATATATATTAGGTAACTTTTTTTTTTTTTGAGAAAATATATTTAGGTAACTTAGTTTAGTTACTTTTTATATTTCATTAAAATCTTCTTAATTTTCATTAAAAAAAAAAAGTTTATATTAGTTATCTCCTATATATAATTGGAGAGATATGCTACTATTAGTATTTATGTGCAGGGAAAAGCTATAGCGTGAAATTCTTCATAATTATTTTGTATACTCTCTTTAAATGATACATAAAATTATTATATATTTTGAGAGTATGTAATAACAACCTTTACGATACATGATTGTGATTATAATATTCATATATACGTGACAGTGTGTATATAATCTAAAAATCTAACAAAAATTTATATAACTCCCGCACAAATTTTGCACCTTTTGAATGAAATATATATATATATATATATTTTTTTTCCTATTTTCACCGGCCTACTTTCTATCCATATTTATATTCATGCTTGAGTTATTATTTTAGATTATTAATTAATTTCTTCTTTTGATTAGTGAGCAAAGTTTAATCGGAGAGAAAACTAATAATAAAATTGATTTAATTTTGAAACTTTGGAGGATGACATTGACAAAAGTAATAATTTAGGGGCTAAATTAAATTGTCCAATAGAACAACAATTCTAATTTAAGTATTTAACCACAATTTTTTCTAACATAATTTATTTTTTATTTTTTTTTTATAAATGCTAGAGATGTTGATGTGTGGTGGGTGATTGTTTGTAGATAACGCAAATTTGATAAAGAAGGATTAAACAAAATACCGGTTGCTTGTTCCCACCCACCCCCAAAAAAAAAAATACCAGTTGGTTTTGTCGGTAACTTTTTGTATATACGCAAAGCGAAAATTTGTGAATAAAGTTTGAGTAAGCCATCGGGAGAGAAATTACTCTCCTTAATTACGATGACTTACTCAATGCATCTCTCTCTATTTCTTAAGATGTTTCGCTATAATTTATTCTTCGGAATTTTTTTTTTAGTATTTTACAGTCTTTTTTTTTTTGGGTAAAATCTTGGTCAAAGCTGAAAACATTTTTTGTGAATCAGAAAACTTGAGTGTAAAAGTTGTAAAATGTTTTGCCAAAAAAATTTAGTTAAATATTTTCCAAAACATAAATCATTTCCTTTCTCTCTCTTTGCACTTAGAAACCCCTTCCCTTCTCTCTTATTGGACATAGAAACACAACAAACTTGGTTGTTAGAGGGTCATGAGCAATGTCCTAGGGTGTAAGGCTTGCTGCTTGCGATTTTGTGATTGTTGCCGAGACTACACAAATTGATGGGTTTTGCGACTGAGTTTGCTCGATTTGGTTGGAGTTGTGTCAAAATGATTGTTATGTGCACCGATCAATGGTTGGGTGCACCAATAGAGTTGAGGTTTCATTGATCAAGTGATTATGTGGGTGGATTTCGTTTGGATTTGCGTTGATTCAGTTGTTTCATGTGTCGAACAATTGAGTTTCTAGCAAATCCGGTGGGTCTAAGTGGTGGTTGATTAGGTTGTGAAATAGGAAAAATTTTCATTTATGTCCACCAAACACTTACAAATGTTTATTTTTTTGGAACATTTTCAATATTAAAAAGAAAATATTTTCTTCAAAAACATTTTCAACTGAAAAACATTTTATAATGAAACAAATAAAGCCTAAATTTTTGTTTCATTGTAAGAGTTAGGCTCTTCATATTTTATTTTTTCTCAGTTCCTTATTTAAGATTTTTAAATGAATAATATTGTGTTTTCTTCTTCTTTTTTGAGAGTTAAGATAATGTTGTTATGTGGATATGAGTAATGAAAATTTTATAAAAATTGTATATAAAATTTTCAAATAATAACGAGTAAAAAACGTGGTGACTTACTATTATTATTTCAAATTTTCACGATATACTATGGAATGCATGTGCTGCTATTTGTGCATATACATGACAAATTTTAATGTATTCAATATTTTAAAATTAAAAAAAAAAAAAAAAAAAAAAAAAAAAAAAAACACACACACACAAGAATATTGTAACTTAAAACATGTTAGATTTGAACCAGTTAAGTATTGAATCAACTATGACAAGTACATACCAATTACCACATCTCTAGATCCATACAGGTTCAGGTTCTAGAGAGTGCATAGAAGGGTTCAAATAATCAAGCTATTGAGTAGTTTTGGAAGAAATTTTTGAATATGAATTTTTCTGTATGTCATGAAATTATTCCTACGATGAGAAATCCTTGTAAAGGAAAATTTGTGAATACTTCTCTATGTATTTTATGTCAGCAAATCAACACTGATACGTATTAATTTTTAAATTTTTTTGAAAAATTACTGGTGTTTTATTAGAGTAAGTTTATGGACAATTTTTGTCATAATCCTGACATGTGCTACCATATAATAATAAAGAATAAATTATTGGTCCATATGAAAGTGATGGCTCGCCTCACCTTTACCAATCACAATCGCATATGTTATTAAGTTATGACAAAGTATATTAATGCACCTTCAAAAAAAAAAGTATATTAATGCAGAAAAACTATTTATTAATGCTAGATATGTTATTGCGGTTGGTGCTTGTTTGTAGATAATGCATATTTGCCAAATAAGTAATTGCCAAATCTCTCTTCTTCTTCTTCTTCCTCTTTTTTTTTTTTTTTGGCTTAGCCAAATCTCTTGTTATTGCCTGAAGGACTAGGAATCAAATCCAACCTCAGCAAAAGAATGGAGTTTTCAGAGAAAGAACTATTTTTTTATTATCAAGTGGGCCATAAATCCATATTGGACCTCCAATTAGAGTCATTTGTTCCGAAGTTTCATCATAGTACACGGACTCTTGTAAACTTGCGGTGCATCAATATGTACACCTACTACGCTTCAATCCTTGTTCATGTCATCTTAGGATCATTTTCATTTAAGGTTGCGTTTGTTTTGGGTGAAATTCATTTTCGTAAATGGTTTTCTACATTTTCGGGTGTTTGGTTGCGCCGGAAAAAGCAAATTTCCAGAAATCATTTTCAATTGACCGTGAGTCAAAGGTGAAAATGATTTCCGGAATCATTTTCACTTCAAATAACTTCCGAAAAACAGAGAGAAAGAGAGAGCAAGAAGACAGAGAGAGAGAAAGAGAGAAAGAGAGAACGAGCACCACACCGAGGAGCCCAGACACGCCGGAGAACCCCGAGCACCGCGCCGATCTCGCCTTCGATCGCACTACGCTGATCTCGCCGGCGATCGCCTTCGATTACCTCCGCTCGATCTCGCGATCTAGACTTCGATCTCGCGATCTCGCACCGGCGAACCCAGAAGCCGTCGAACCCAGAACCCAGCGCTCTTCGCACCGGCGAGTCGCATCACGCCGCGCTGTCGATCGTCGATCGTCGTCGACCCAGACCCATCGCTTCCTCTTCCTCGATCTCTCAAAATTTTTTTTTTTTTTTTTTTTAAGTTTGATTGTTGTTGTTGTTGTTGTTTTTTTTTATTTTTTTTTTTTTTTTTTTTTTTTTTTTTTTTTTTTTTTTTTTTTTTTTTATGAACTGATTGTTGTTGTTGTTGCCGAAATTTGCTGTTGTTGTTGCCGAAATTTACTGTCGAAATTTGCTGTTGAATTGGCTGTGATGTTGAAATTTTTTGTAATAAAATTTGTTTGGATGCTGAGAAAATGTGAAAAAATTGTAGGAAAATAGCATTTTCCTAATAGAACCAAACATATGAAAATATTTTCCACAACAATTTTCATAATACAACCAAACATTTGAAAATATTTTACTTTTCCGGAAAATAGCATTTCCGGAAAATAAGTATTTTTCAGAAAATATTTTACGGGAACCAAACGAACCCTAAATCCCAAGGAGTTAGCTCAGTGGTTTTTAAGATCTCATAATATTCATAAGATTTTGAATTCTTTTGTTCGTATTTTGAGCCCACCTCATAGGTTTTCTTTCTGTAAACCTAGTGTGTGATGGATAAAAAGACTACACATACTCAAGAAAATAGTCAGATATTCGAAAAAGTTTAAATACCCTTATTTATATATATAAAAAAATCAATTTCATTTAAAATTGATCAATTTTATAGTTCACATTAGATATTATAAATTTAAAGATATATTCAATACCATGTTATTTAAAATTTCTTACCTTAAAAAAACGTTGTTTAAAATAGCATTTTACATTATTCGATCTATGAAATAAATGTGGCAAGAGCAAGCTAGAATTACTCTGTCTATTTATTTTTATTCCTTTATTCTAATTGTAAAATGACCTAGTGCAGGGATTCACATCCAGTGCAATTGCTAGGATATTGCACGGTGTTTAATTCACCCATTTCCTTCACATTTTTTTTACTTTTTTTACATTTTAACTTTAACTTTTTTACTTTATTTTTAATATATTTTATTCAATGGTTGAAATTGAAACTTTCAATTCTAACTATTCATTTGGTATTGCATCAGGTGCAATACCCTAGGTATTGCACCTCATGTGAATCCCTAGCGCAGCACGTCAAAGCATTTTGGTTTGAAAATATCCCACCCAGTAAAGTCAGTCCAGTACTCCCTTTCAAATCAGCCAGTGCAGTAAGAGACTATTTAATTTAGTACTCGTCATTTTCTTTTGTTGTTTATTGTTGATGTGGTACAACTATTTATATTGGTTTAATAATTGATTTCAAAAAAAAAAAAAAAAACCAGAAATGACAAGTTGTATACAACAAGGGGTGAAGAAATCCAGGAGCTTTCTCAAATAAAATTGTTATATCATTAACACCAAATGGGCATGCCTAGCCCGATACTGTTATTTGAAATTCAAATAGCTAATAAGTCCCTGTCTTAGATAGAAGGATTAATTGAAAGAAATTCATTCAGTGTAGGTTTCTTCTTGTCTCAAACTTTGACCTGAATGACGCTAGTTGATGCTTTTTTTTTCTTTTTTTTTTAATTTTTTTTTTGCTGATGGGGGCTTTTAGTTGGTTTGTAACCATCTTATAGGTTTTTTTTGTTTTTGTTTTTTTTTTTTGAAGTATGATCTCTTCGTGTTTGCTTATTCTTGTTCATCAGCATACGAATATCATTAAAAAACATCATTAAAAATGCAATGAAAGATAAGATCCCTTAAGGAAACGTATGGATTCAATATTGGTCAGGTTAAGACAAATTTTATGGATTACCCAATTTTTTTCAAACTTCAAAGTGGTGCTTGCCAAGAAGCATGGCTGAGATCATCTTGGTAATTATTAAACAAGGTACATCATGATTTTTGAAATAATATATCGAATAGGAGGATATATTTTATTTTGGTGTGCCTTGGGGAATATACTTTTATACTACCTCGCAATCTTATCATTGCTCCAAATATTGAATCGTCCTCAAGTGGAAAGCTGATTATTACATTACATAGCGTAAATTGATGAGTCGGTAAGTTTGATTTGTGAGAGAGTTGATTTTACGATTTCGTGTACGTACCTTTTTCTCTACGGCCGGCTTAATAATCATTTTATTGGTGTTTCAATATCTAATGGTGGCCCATGATGTGTTGTCTTCTCTATTTCAAAGTGATTATAAAGGAATGATTCGGGAATCCTTATTAGACGTGTAGGAACAAGCATATATATTATATAGAAACCATGGTAATCAGTAGCCAATTAACTTAGAGAGCATAGTGCATGATAGCAACACTTCTAGAAGTGCATAGGATATATGGACAATTGTAAGAAAGGTACTTTTGTTTTGATGTCAAAGGAATTTTGCATTAACACAAATAATTAAAGAGACAAACCGATAAGTAGTATAACTTAGAAACAAAAGTAGGACTGTAATAAAACACTTTATAAAATCAAGTCACTTGATTCGGGCTATTGTTGGATTTGTAGATCGTTGCATCAAAATTCCCGATTCTCTGATCCGTAGAAAGAATTTCAATATGAGACATGGATTTGTCTAATTTTTTACAAACAAAAGACATTAATATCAAAGGTCAAACTGCATAGTTTGCCGTCACCAGGTTAACCCCAATTACGTGCATAAGACATAGGGTGGGTTGTGATATAAATTATATATATAATATATTGTTTTGACCGACAAAATAGACTAGGTTAGAAAAATATATTGTTTTGACCGACTAAATAGACTAGGTTAAAACTAAGCACTACTCAACTAGCCAGAAGGTATCTCTAAAATAGTCTAAATAATATGTTTTCAGTTTTCCCTTAGGAAATAGTGTGCTATATATTAGCAGGGTCTATCAGTTTAATAATTAAATTATTAGGAGCTGTCAAGGTGTTTCCATGGGACAGATGAAATTTACGGAATTCCCCTAATGTTTTTTTTTTTTTTTTTTTTTTGAGAAAGTGAATTCCCCTAATGTTGACTAAATTGTCACAGCAATTAATTTTTTTTTATGTGAGATATCAGACATGATTCCGTTTGATAAAAGATGATTTTTTTTTTTTTTTAAAATTTTAAAGAAGAAGGCTGCAAGTTTCATTAAAAAGAAAAAAGTCAAACTGGCTTAAATTATAGTGTTGAGGTAATGGACTTGATCATCTTCCTTAAAAATTGCTCCATCAAAATTTATTTTATAGGTATCCACTTATTAAGCTTAAACAAATTTTGTACCTAATTAACCTTGTAATAAGATAACTCCATTGATGCATAATAATTCCAATATTTAAAAGGGCACTACTATGGTATGAGTTTGGTTTAGTTGACATGTATGTCTATATATAATTATATATAACAAATTTTGCAATTTTTATTACATTGCTAAGATGATAGGTTGTAATTGGTACACAATAAAATAAATTATAACAAAAACAATTTCATGTGAAAATGACCATTACCCATTTTAAATGTTATGAAAAAGTTTCGAATTCATTTATACTATTGTTATTGTGTAAGGCATGTGTCACATGGTGTTAGAGAAGATCTACAAGTTTGGATGTTTCATTTGGAGACGGAAGTGGGGGGAGTCCAAGTCTCCAGAGAAAACATGTGATGTGCCGATCGAGGACGTGACTGGTTGTGAAGTTGAACATAACTGGAGCCTAAAATTGCTACACCAAGTGGAAATGAAAGTCTCTTCAAAGCCGCAACTTGAAAAAGACATGACAGTTCAGTAGTAGTAATAAATTAATTAACGCATGCAAGACGAGTCACTCTTCTTGTCCCTCATGCAATCTCGGATGATTGGTTCATATATGGAACCTAATCAGACAATGTTGCGGCAGCTCAGCTACCCTTTGTTTCGTCGTATTATACATGGTGTTTTCTAATTGCCGAGCTTGTGGTGATTATCAAACTTGGGCTCAAAATGAGGCCCAGTTCATTAATATTGGAACTATTTATGGGGGATAGTGGTAGGTTTTTTCTTTTTAAGGAATAAGTGACAGCTTGGCCCATCTCTTCCACCACAGAAGACAGCTCATGTAATAGAGAAAGGATATGGGAAAGGGCCCACTGAATAGAATACAGCTAGCCCGCTGGGCCAGCAAATGAGAAACCTGGGCTTCACTAAAAACAAAAGCAAAGTTCCCAAAAACCTTATTAATGTCGGAGACAACAGCCACAACACTAACGAACAGAGTCAGTAGACCATTCACCTTTTTCATTTCTTTTCTTTTTTTTCTTTTTTGTTTTAAGAAACAAACACACATGTGTTGGAGACAACGCTAACGAACAGATTTTTATTTTTTATTTTTTTGGTGGTAATTACAATGAACTTATTTGTAGTTTGGCTTGAATTCACATTGTTTATTCGTAGTTTAAAAAGTATCACTTTACCCATCACTTGAAGTTCATTCTGTTAGTCTCTTGTAACTCACATTTGTTAAAAATAAGAATAAATATGTATTTTTGCTCTTCTATTATGTTTCTTTCCTTTTCAAACAAAAAACACATTAAAAAAAAAAAAAAAAAGAGATCAAAACCAAGGGTTTGTAAAAATTAAATACAATACCAACTACTCACCACCACCATAACTCCATTCCAAAAGAGGACAAAAAACTAAATATAATGTAATTAAAAGAAAAACAAAAGCAAAAACAGTATAACCAAACCAACAAATATAATTTTTTTATACTTTGGAGCGGCTGGTGATGAGTAGCTAAAGGCAATTCGTTTTCTAGGTTCTTGTTCACATAGAGTGAATGGTGACAAGTTGACAGCAATGGTATGGGTGTTTATTTGTCTGATTGAACGCATACAACAAGAGCTGGATAAAAGTTCCATGATTAATATTGAACATTTATTGGCTCCATAAACTATTCAATCATGGGCATTTCTTTTCCTTTATGGCAAATCCATTTTAAATGCTATCAGTAAAAGATGAACAAAGTAACATAAGGACTAATGCTCGCCAACGTAGATGTTTTCAAATTTCAAGACCAATCTCAAAGTCATTGACTGGTAAGACCATTTTCCACATATAATTAACTGGTGCCGTGGGAGTGGTGGTGTGGGATTGGGTGCCAGTGTGCCACCGATCGAGTCTAGGTATATAGTGGCATGCCACTATGCACAACATAGTGGGGTTGCAGAGATTGGTTTGTATTTTGATGAAATTGGTAACCTCCAGTGGAAATTTTTACTTCAGATTGGTATATTTAATCGTTGGGTGAGACTTTTTTGTTATTGCTGGGTATGTTTTTTATTAGAACTACTATAAGATATCATAGGTTACAACAGATTCCATTTTAGCTGGGACATCATCTAGCCAAACCAGATAATTGTCAAGATTATTGGCTTTCTAGCCATGAGCAACAATTTTCTATTCCTTTTGGTATGGTTGAAATAAAAAAGTCAAAAGCTTTGCAATCTTAATTTAATGATATTACCAAAGTGAGAAGAGCAATGATCCTCTCCCTGCACCAGATTGATGATGATTGGAGCATCTCTCTTGAAAATAAATCTTGAATGCTTGGATGCAAGGGATTGATGGTTGAAAGTTGAAACATTTTTCTGTTTGATGTATATTTTACAAGAAGAAGGCAAAGTGCCATTGATCTATAACTGTTTTGAAATTTCATTTTCTTTAATGTTCATCTATTTTTGTAAAAATTTCAAACCCTAGTCTTTTGATTTGTGTTATATTTGTTTTCGTCTAAAATGTGTTTTTCTAGCGACAAATTGAAAGGTGGGTTACGAAAAGCTAATGAAGCTCACTTCAGGCGGGTAAAGTGACACTTTTTTAAACCACGGGTAGACAAAGTGATTTTGGGCTAAATCACAAATCAGTTTACTGTAATTTCTATTTAAAAAAAGAAAAGAAACAAACACACACAAAAAGGAAAAGGGGGTGAGTTCTAAAAAGGCAGATCACAAATTCCACTCAAAAGTCATGATAAATTTTAAGGAAATGTGGGGTAAGTTATACTACATGTACTACATGTTCATAAGAAATATGGGATAATTACCATTTTTTTCTAATGAAGACACACACAAGGGTGAGAGGATGGATTCTAAGTTTCTAACACAAAGGCTGTGTTTGTTTCAGTTGTAAAAGGAATACGAAAAATATTTTACACCATGGGGCGTGTTTGGATTGGCTAGAAAATTCAATCAAACAGAAAATGATTTCCGTTGACCGTAAAATACCAACCCCTGAAGTGTAAAATAGTTTACACTTCTATTTTACCTTAAAACCAATTACATTAATTTCCAGCCTACCTGAACACAGAGAGAGAGAGAGAGAGAGAGAGAGAGAGAGAGAGAGAGAGAGAGAGATCCTAAACCTAAGACTTGAACCTCACCGCCGCCCAAAGCCTACCGCCACCGCCCTCTAGATCGAACTCTCATCGTCTCGATCTTGTCACTGCCTAAAGCTTGCCGTCGCTTGACCGATCTCGTCGTCTCGATCTCATCGCCTATAACCGATCTCGTTGTCCATGACCCACCTATGATCTGTAAGGAATTAACACAAAATTCCCAAGCTTGTAAGAAACAAAAATAGAGAAAATATATACCAAAGAAAAATAATCACATGCACGAGACAGTATTTACGTAATTCGGCAATTTGCCTACGTCTACGGAGTTGCAGGGATTTCACTATTATCAAGGAAAAAAATACAAAGTGCGGCAGTACAGTTTTTCTCTCTCTCTCTCTCTCTCTCAAAAAACTACATTAAGAAACCCTAATCACCAAAACAACGGTTTCTTAATGTAGTGCAACATACTTAGCTTCTGTAGTAGATAAAGTAACAATTTTTTGTAAATTTGAAACCCAGGATATATCTGTACCAACTAGAGTAAATACAAACCCAGTAGTACTCTTTCTACTATTAATATCACCAGCAAAATCAGCATCTACATAACCCTGTAGTTTCAAACTTGCACCTGTGAAGTAAAGACATGTATCTGATGAACCCCTCAGATATCTCAGAATCCGCTTGACTGTCTTCCAATGCTGCTTTCCGGGCCTACTCATGAATCTACTCACAACTCCCACTGCATGTGCAATGTCTAGCTTTATACACGCCATAACATACATCAAATTGCCAATAGTTGAGGCATAGGGCTCCTTGCTCGTATGGTTCCTTTCTTTTTCTGTCTTCGGCGACTGTTCTTTGCTTAGTTTGAAATGACTATCCAAGGGTGTGCTCACTGGTTTAGATTCATTCATATTGAACCTGCTGAGAATTTTCTTCACATATTTTGACTGTGAAAGTTTCAATGTACCATTAGCATTGTCTCTAATAATTTTCATACCAAGGATTTGAATTACAGCTCCCAAATCCTTCATTGCAAACTATTTTGACAATTGCTTCTTTAGATTATTAATCTCCTCAATGCTAGACCCTGCAATGAGCATATCATCTACATACAACAATAAAATGATGTAAGAATTGCTAAAAAACTTAACATAGCAACAATGATCAGTTTCACATCTCTTGAACCCAATTCTATGCATAAAACTATTAAATTTCTTGTACCAGTGTCTTAGAGCTTGTTTTAGGCCATACAAGCTCTTTTTCAGTTTGCAGACTAGATTCTCTTAACCCTGAACAATGAATCCTTCTAGTTGAATCATGTAAATGTCTTCCTCCAAGTCACCATGGAGGAACCATCTTCACATCTAACTACTCAAGATGTAAATTTTCTGCAATCACCATTCTCAGTCCCAGTTTGATTGTTGACATTTTCACAACTGGAGAAAATATTTCTAAGTAATCAATGCCCTTCTTTTGCTAGAACCTTTTGACAACTAATTTGACCTTGTAACGTTTACTATCATCATGCTCATTCTTTATTTTGTATACCCATTTGTTGTGTAAAGCCTTCTTTCCTACTGGCAATTCAGTCAATTCCCATGTCTGATTCCCTAACAAGGAATTCATCTTATCCTTCATGACTAACTCCCATTTGCTTGAATTTTCATCCTGCAAGGTTTCATCATAACATTCTAGCTCACCACCATCAGTCAACAGGAGATAATTTAGAGCGGGTGAATAATGCTGTGGATGTCTAATGGTTCTGGAAGATGTACAGACTTCAGCTATAGGTATACTTTGATCTACTTGTGAATCTACATTCTCCTTATTTTCTTCACCCATTTTCTGGACAGTACTTTCAGTCAATTCATCTAAGTTGACAAACTCAGATTTCTTTTCATTTATCTCTGTAATATCTGGCACTACAGTTGACTTGTCCTTGTACATGTCATGTTCATTAAATATCACATTTCTACTTTTGATGATTTTTCTGTTTTGTTCATCCCAAAATCGATAGCCAAATTTCTTATAATCATAGCCAAAGAAAAAATATATTTTAGACTTTGCATCAAGTTTACTACGAGTAACAGAATCAATATGAACATAAGAAATACAACCAAAGACTTTTAAATGGGAAAACTTTACCTCTTTTTTGCTCCTAACCTCTTCAGGAAGTCTGAATTTCATGGGAACTGATAGTCCTCGGTTTATCAGGTCAGCTGCAGTACTAACAGCATCAACCCATAAAGTTTTTGGTAATTCAGCATGCAACCTCATACTCCTAGCACGCGCATTGAAAGTTCTATTCATGCACTCAGCCACATCGTTCTGCTATGGTGTCCTAGGAATAGTCTTCTCCATCCTGATTCCTTGTGCAGCACAATACTCACTAAACCCTCCATCTATGTACTCTCCTCCATTGTCTGACCTCAAACATTTTACTTTTAGACATGTTTCTGTTTCAACCATAGCCTTACATTTCTTAAAAGTCTCAAATACATCAGATTTATTTTTCAGAAAATAAATTCATACCTTTCTGCTTGAGTCATCAACGAAAGTGATGTAATACCTTGAACCTCGAAGGGATGCAATCGGAGAAGACCCCCACAAATCAGTGTGTACTAATTTTAATTTTTCAGCCTTCGACGTCCTGCCAGTTTTTAAGAAGCTCACATTTTTCTGCTTTCCTAAGATGCAACTTTCATACATGTCAAAATCAGCGGACTTCAATTATGGTAGTTTCCCTTTTGACAACAACATCTTCATCCCTTTCTCATTCATGTGACAAAGTCTACGGTGTCATAGGCTTGTATTAGTACTTGCTTTAGCAACTGCAATTGTGTCTCTTGGACTTGAGATCATATATAGAGTACCGATCTTCTATCCACATGCCAACACTCTAACTCCCTTTGTAACCTTCCAAGTACCACCAAAAAACAGTATTGCATGCCCTTTATCATCAAGTTGTCCAACAGAAATCAAATTCCTCCTCAAGGAATATGTCGAACCTTCTCCAGTAATCAAACAGACCCATTGGCAACAATATCTGGACATCTCCCATACCTACAACATTCGAGGCTATACCATTAACCAAATACACCTTACCAAAATCACCTGCAACATAGTTTTGTAAGATTTCTTGGTGTGAAGTGATATGAAATGAAGCTTTTAAGTCCAAAACCCAATTATCAAGTAGACTATCTACTACAAGAAGTAATACATCGTGTACCTCTTCTGTTACAGTATTAGCAGAATCATCTTCATTCTTCTTCTAAGGACTTTTGCATTGCCTCCTAAAGTGACCCATTTTCCCACTGTTCCAGCATTGTACTTGTTAGCCTGATCTAGATTTACTTCTGTTCCGATTTGAATTTCTGTCATTACCTCTGCCTCTTGTCTCAGGATTTAGAGCAGAACTAGATCCTAAGATTTCATCTGCATCTCTTTTGCAAATCTCCTTAACCATAATTAAATCTCGTATGTCAGTATACTTCAGCTTTTCCTTTCCTATAGGATTACTTACTGCCATCATCATTGCCTCCCAACTGTTTGGCAAAGAAGCCAAAATGATTAGTACACAGATCTCATCATCAAAATCAATTTCTACAGACGACAATTGATTTGTGATAGCGTTAAATTCGTACAGATGATGTGCTACTGATGCATTCTCTATCATCTTCAAATTGAATAGTTTCTTCATCAGATGCACCATGTTTACTGATGACTTTTCATACATACCAGACAAAGCCTTCATTAGATCTGCCGTGGTCTTCTCCTTTATAACATTGTGTGCAACAGACCTAAACAGAGTTAACCTAATAACTCCTAGTACCTGTTTGTCAAGAAGAGTCCATTTCTCATCCTTCATAGCTGCAGGTTTTTCCTCTAAAAGCGGCAGATGCAACTTCTTCCCATAAAGATAATCCTCGATTCACATCCCCCAAAATCCAAAGTCTGTGCCATCGAACTTTTCTATTTCAGATGCCTTTCCTACTTCCTCTGCCATTGCTCCTACTCAAACTTAACCCTAGGCTCTGATACTAGTTATAGGGAATTAACACTAAATTCTCAAACTTATGAGAAACAAAAATAAAGAAAACACACGCTAAAGAAAAATAATCACACGCACAAGACAGTATTTACGTGGTTCAGCAATTTGCCTACATCCACGAAATTGCAAGGATTTCATTATTATCAGGGAAAAAATACAAAGTGCAGTAGTACAGTTTTTCTCTTTCTAAAAAAACTACATTAAGAAAACCTAATTACCAAAACAACGGTTTCTATATCCTCCACTCTATGGACTAAGCCTCAAAAAATCTCCCATTAAAAACCTCGCAACATTATTTCAGGTCGAGTTGTCATCCGGATCAAACACAACTAGCCTCCACAAAGCCCAACATGACTGATCTCTCTCTTTCTCGATCTACCTCTCTCTTTCCCTCAATTTTCGATCACTCTCTCTTCCTCCCTCTCTTAGTTTGACCAAATTTTTTAGTTTAATGAATGGTTTTGTTTTGATTTTTGTTTCTTTAAGTATATATATTGAAATTTTCTATTATAAAATTTGTTTGGAAGTTGAGAAAATGGCTAAGAAAATGTGAGAAACTAGTAGAAAAATAGCATTTTCAGAATGCAATCAAACACTTGAAAATATTTTCCAAAACAATTTTCAGAATGCAGCCAAACACTTGAAAATATTTTTGGGAACTTGAAAATATTTTCCTTTCCCAAAAATATTTTCACCTAAAAATATTTTACACTCAGAAAATATTCTATATGTTGCAATACGCAGCCAAAGCCACATAAGGAAAAAAAAAAAAAAAAAACCCTCACTAAAAGACTGTTGTAACTTATAAGAACACTCTTTTTTAGGAAATGGGTGATTTGTGATACTTTTGCGTTCATTTAAAACTTACTTGCAATATCATATGCTGTTGTACTCATATGGTAATTTTTTTTTTTTTTGATAAATCAACAAGTGGGTGGTGGGGGAATTTAAATGTTTAACATTTATGTTAAAAATACCATCAGTGTTAGTTGAGTTATAAGGTTCTTGGCCCTTATAGTAATAAAATTAAAGCCATAAGTTGTGATTATGTTAAGTGATTATATTTGTTGTAAAAGCATAAGCTCAAAAATAGGAACGAAGAACCCCCCCCCCCCCCCCCCCCCCCCCCCCCCCCAAAACACCCTCTTAAAAAAAAATTCATCAAAACACCAATATACCCATAATTATGTGATTCAATAATACATCAACGGGTAGCAGAAGATAACTAAATCAAATTTGGGGTAATACTAAGATTAGGGGCTGCACCTAATACCAAGAGAAATTTGTCTCTACACTACACAATACCTTCAAAGAGATTTCTCTCTAACTCAAACCAACAAACCAAAATATTCACAAATACCAAGTTGCAACAACACACGCAAAACAAGTGACAATCCTCTAAATTAACCCAAGACAAATCACACTACTCAAATCAAATAACAAATTGCCATACCAAATGCAAATTGCCCAAACCAAATACAAATTGCTGCGCTACCAAGAGAGAGTTTAATACAAATTAATTCAAAGTCTTTATCTGTGTGGAAGACCCCTAGGCCAAAGCCACCAAATCGTTTAATATTGTTTATTTATAAAACTTCAATACTTATTTAGTTATTTATTTGTAGACAAGAAATACATTTTTTTAGTGAACAAGAAATACGTTCCTTCATAGACAATGAGTATCATTTACTTATTTGACTAGGAATGGGCTAGACTCCTAAGATTATTATTATTATTTTTAAATAATACTACTTAAATATTTAAATTTTATATTTTTGACAAAATATCTATACTTTTCCACCCTCCAAAGTGAATGTAAGTCCAAAAAATGATAATTACATGATCGTCCAGCTCATTCTATAGCTAATTATCCCTCCTAAACAAAAACAGAAAACAAAACAAAAACCCACTTTACATAATAAATTCCTAAGGGTTACTAGTATAATCTTGATAATGATTTCTTAAATAAAAGGAAAAGAAATTATATATATTTTTTCAATAACAGATGATCCCCTAAACGTACTCTAAACTTTGAAGGAACTCATGATGATAGGAACCATGTCCCTTCTGCAGTGTGGCAAGACGTGCAAGGTATTCCAAAAGTTTATAAATTTATACTTGCCCAAATTTAATATATATATATATATATTTATTTATTTATTTTGATGAAAGCTAGGTAGAGTAGACACAATACCTTCAAAGAGATTTCTCTCTAACTCAAACCAACAAACCAAAAAATTCACAAATACCAAGTTGCAACAACACACGCAAAACAAGTGACAATCCTCTAAATTAGTAAATTAACCCAAGACAAATCACACTACTCAAATCAAATAACAAATTGCCATACCAAATGCAAATTGCCCAAACCAAATACAAATTGCTGCGCTACCAAGAGAGAGTTTAATACAAATTAATTCAAAGTCTTTATCTGTGTGGAAGACCCCTAGGCCAAAGCCACCAAATTGTTTAATATTGTTTATTTATAAAACTTCAATACTTATTTAGTTATTTATTTGTAGACAAGAAATACATTTTTTTAGTGAACAAGAAATACATTCCTTCATAGACAATGAGTATCATTTACTTATTTGACTAGGAATGGGCTAGACTCCTAAGATTATTATTATTTTTTTAAAATAATACTACTTAAATATTTAACTTTTATATTTTTGACAAAATATCTATACTTTTCCACCCTCCAAAGTGAATGTAAGTCCAAAAAATGATAATTACATGATCGTCCAGCTCATTCTATAGCTAATGATCCCTCCTAAACAAAAACAGAAAACAAAACAAAAACCCACTTTACATAATAAATTCTTAAGGGTTACTAGTATAATCTTGATAATGATTTCTTAAATAAAAGGAAAAGAAATTATATATGTTTTTTCAATAACAGATGATCCCCTAAACGTACTCTAAACTTTGAAGGAACTCATGCTGATAGGAACCATGTCCCTTCTGCAGTGTGGCAAGACGTGCAAGGTATTCCAAAAGTTTATAAATTTATACTTGCCCAAATTTATATATATATATATATATATTTATTTATTTATTTATTTTAATGAAAGCTAGGTAGAGTAGAGATAGAGTGTAAATTCACGATGGTGTGTATTTTTATTTATATTTTGTTAATACTTTTTATTTAGATAGAAGTTATACTCTAACTTAATCTAAGTATATATGTGTGAAGTTTTTTTTTTGAAAACTTAAACCCCGACCTTGTTCCCCACATGCAAGAATTTGTACTTGTAGAGTGATTTTATTAACATTAAATAAAAGTGTTTTATATTTCAGGTATTAAATTAATTTTGATTCTTTGTATAACTCTCATTATTTAATGGTGAAAAAAATTGTTCATACTCTAGTCCCCTATAATGAAATCTTGGCTTTGCCCGTCCTCATGTTATGATTTATGAAATGTCAAGAAAATGCTTCTATGGAGCAAGATTACCAAGCCCATTAAACTCAAAAGCTGTAATTTACAGTGCAAATTCAATCACTGTAAAATACTAATTAAGCACATCATACATTATCCCCCGCCCCCTCCACAAAAGAAAAGAGAAAAGAATTTGGAACCAGAATTGTCTATAATATATACTCCAATCAAAATACCATAGAAACTTCCTTGTTTTGATTCACATGCTCCCAAAATTGATCATAAGCTAGAGAGGTTTGCTTTGTTTTCTTTTTTTCTTTTTCAGTTCCGAGAACTGCATATCTTCTAGAAGATCTTATTGTAGAACTAATTCGTCCATAATATATAATCAGAACAATTGAGGACGCAACTACCTAATGTTTCACTCTGCTACCAACCAACAAGAAGCACTAGGAATTAACTGCTTCAATTAATTACCATCACTTGTGGACAGTGGCACATTGATTCGTAAACACTAGAATGAAAAATTGAACCTGAACCTGACCCTTTTTTCAGCTCTCTCTTTCTCTCTTTCTTTCACAGTGAGAGTGTGTGTTTATAGCGTTTTGATATACTTTTTGAAGACTCTTTCACTGAATCACTGTGTGTGGGGCGTTATACATGGATATGATAAGAATACAAAGTACGTAAGTTGCATGGATAAACTGATAAGGATTTACACCGTCCTAAAGGAGAGAGAGGGGTTATAGGAGAGGAGTCTTTTAGGACTATTATACACGGTCAGAGTCAAACTGATGAGTCTTTTAGGAGATGAGTCTTCTGATTTTTTTTGTTGAGTTTTAAGTCTGTCACTTTGACCGTGTGTGTGTGTGTGTGTGTGTGTGTGGGGGGGCGGGGGTGGGTCAGTGTTTTGATTTGTTGTTGAATGTCGAGTCTCTGACCGTGTGTGTGGGTGCGCCGCTGGCACGGGGTTTTTGTGTCTTGATTTTTATTGTTTTACTTTTGAGTCTTTTGACAGATTGACTTTTTCCCTGTGATTTTACTCTTTACCATTCCTGTAATAGTGTTTGCATTGTTTTAATATAAAGTTTTGAGTTTGTCTTTTCGCACTTTGACTATTTGACTGAATTTGTGACTTGTGAGTGAGAGTGATTGTCGGCAACGTGAGTGGGTCCGTGCATTAATACTAAAGGACGATAAAATTATAAAACATTTAAAATTTTGTAAACGTATAAATGAAAGAATAGTAAACAAATATCAAGAATTAACTGCACAATCAGATAGTGGATATGTGATTGTTTAACTATGTACGTTAAGTAAGATTGATAATGATATCATGCAATGAGAAGAAAATGGTAGAATTTCATATATTTTTTTATGTGATATTGATATATTCAAGTTTTTTCTGTTTTAAATTTTATATAATTTATATTTTTAATTGACCCCAAATCCTTTTTATTTTAAATTTTATATAATTTATGTTTTTAATTGACCCGGATAAAGAAGCCCAGACAAAAATGTTGGAGCCACCCTTGATGTCTCACTAACGTGTACGTCACACATATCATTGAAACATGTGTCTTGTTCGTCCCGCGAAGGAGATACTTTCTCCATTTCTTTCTGGTAAATCCTAGGAGGTCCAATAATGACATATAGCAAGCTGATAAGAACGTAATCTAAACGGTCTAAACCTTTGAAGGAACTGATGATGATGGGAACTATATATGTTCCCTTCATACTGTAGTGTAGCAACTAGCTAAAGTTGATAAATTTACAGTTGTCCAAATTTCATTAATATATTTTAATGGGAGTTAAGAGTAGAAAATAGAGTAGTGTAAAATTCAAGACCACTCATTTTAAGACAATCATAAATTTTCAGCTATTTCAAAAGCTTAAACTGAAATGAAAAAAATATTATTAAAGCAAGCAATATCCTTACAAATTATTCTCAATATTTGCCAATGGGAGATGGAGAATTTATGTATAGAGTGGTAATGAGTGTGACAGATTGTAAATCACTTCTATCACTATTCTCTTAATTAAGCACCTAGCAGTCTTGATATACAGTAACAATCATAACCCAGAAGAGAGAGAGAGAGAGAGTGACATAGAGATACTCAGCCAATCTGGAAATGAACTCAAAGCGCAAGCATAGAGAGGGTATGGAAGTTATCTTCATCTACAAGTGGAGCTTGTGAACGACTTGTACGGGTCACCCTTTGGAACACTAACCGTAGTGCTCGTTCCAGTCTAGTGTTGTTGCCAAAAGTGGGTTCGGGATTCAAGAAAATCTGACCCAGTTGGAAAACGAAGAGCCTTGATGCATGGACCACGTCAGTGGGAGCTCGACCAAAGAGTCTGAAACTGAAGGAGAGTTTGAGCAGAAAAGGCCAAACCAAGCTGCTTACCATGGGGTTCAAACTGTGGGATGGGGATAGGAGTTTAAGCTTGGCTATTGCCACCAACAAACCCATGACTGGTAAATTGTATTGAAAGAAGGGAGCTGGCTTCAAAATTTATTATTGGGTTTTGGTTTCTCCTCAGGAAAATGGATGGGATTTTTTTTTGCTATTGATTTGCCAAAGGCAGATGGGAATGCATTACTAGATAAAGTAGGTGAATGACGGTAGGCTTGTGGGCTTGAGTCTATTTCTGGTATTCTCACTTCCCATTGCTTCGGGATGTACAGATATCATTAATATCCTGGACGAAAATGACCACTGGAAAAAGAAAAAAAGAAAAATGAGACGTTGCGCAATACCAAAAATGCCCATGTATCTGTAAATAATAAATGATTCTCCCTTCAACCAAAAACAAAAATTGCCAACATGATTCCATTAGTTCTGGACTTCCTCAAGCTTTTTGGAGTGAATTGAGGGAAGGTGAAAAAAGACAGAAAAATTATAGACAAAATTTAGTTACAAAATCAGTTGTAGTTTAAGCCTACAAATTGCTCTAATAAACTGACAAGTGTAAAAAATAACATGTGCATAGCACATGATTACTTAAATAAACTTAACCCAACTAACCTTAGTTAACTACACCACCTATTAAAAAAAAAAAAAAAAAACTAAAAACCCAAAAAAACCAAAACGTATATAGTGTTTGGTGAGTGTTTCCAAACAACAATTTTCAGTTTTTAAACAACATTTCACAAATTTTCATACATTTTTTCACTCACACGTATTTCCACAAAATTTTTTAAACAACAATTTTCAGTTTTTAAACACATGTACCAAACGGGCCATTCTCTCTCTTTCTCTTTCGTCTAAGAAACCCAGCTCCTACCGATCCCAAACCCTCCTATCTCCACCGCCGGCCAATCTACCAATCTGCCAATCTGCTACTATCTCCATTGCTAGCCCACCACCTCAAATCCTTCTGTCTCCATTGCCGGCCCACCTCAAATTCTCCCAGTGCTGCTATACTGTGGTTTTGCCTTCATGTATTGTAGTCTTAGTGTTGTTTTTGTGATACTATATTTAGTTGTTTTGGTGTGCATCTTTCAAGTAGAGACAATGTCTGTGCTACATTTGATTCGAAGGAGCGATGATTTGGTGGATTCAACAAAATAGGTGCCATTGAATTTTTGATAAATGAAAAACTTCAGGCTCGTAGTGAGAAGATAATGAGAACATGTGGAATCATTTCTTGTGGCTTTAACTTCTTCAGGAATTTGGATAAGGTTTTTGATATTTGATAGGAATATGCTTTTCATTATTTGTAAGGTTACTTTTTGCTGGTCCTATTGTCATTGTCATCAAGTATTCCAGATGAAGCTTTTTACATATTCATAAATTGTGGCACTCTTGTTTGGACAAAAGCCCCCCTATGATTGGAATTGTAATTTTCCTCATCATTAAATGCATCTTAAATTATGTTTCATCATCTTTTTCTTTTCTTTTGCAAGTAAATCTGCTTTATCATTGACATCACATTGCAACATGAACAAATTGTTACTGGCTAGCTGCCTGTGTACAAGAGTGAAACAATAAATTTGGGCCATACAAGGGTACAGATGATGGGCGATGATATTATAGTAGGGGTGGCAAATGGGCGGGTTTAGGTGGGTTTGGGGTGGGCATAATTGGATTGGGTATATAAAACTCATTTACCCATTTAAAACCCATTTAACTAATTCCTTATACCCCAAATCCAACCCAACCCAATTATTATGGGTAAACCCCAACCCACCCAATTACCCAATTATCAAAATTACCAAAATGCCACTAAAGTGAAAATGACCAAAGTACTCTAAAATCTTTAAAAATGACCAAAATGTCCCCAAAACCTGAAAATTATCAAAATACCCCCAAAACCCAAAAAAATGACCAAAATACCTCCAAAATCCAGAAAATGACCAAAATACCCCAAAAACCCAAAAAATGACCAAAATACCCCTGAAAGCCAAAAATTACCAAAATACCCCCTAGAACCTAAAAAATGACCAAAATATCCCCAAAACCTTAAAATTACCAAAATAACCTCCAAAACCTAAAAAATGACCAAAATACCCCTGAAACCTAGAAAATGACCAAAATACCCCCAAAACCCAAAAAATGACCAAAATACCCCCGAGAACCTAAAAAATGACCAAAATACCCCTAGAACCCAAAAAATGACCAAAATACTCCTGAAACCTAAAAATTACCAAAATACCCCCAAAACCCATAGTAGTTTTGGGTTGGGTAATTGGGTACCCAATTAAAACCCAATAAACATTAGTGTTAATTGGGTTTAATTGGGTTAATACCCATTTAACCCAACTAATAATTGGGTGGGTTTGGGTTTATTTTAAATGGGTGGGTTTGGGTGGGCAAATGGGTTTGGGTTGATTTTGCCACCCCTATATTATAGGTATTCTTTATTTCAACTTGATTGCCTATGCTTAACAACATTCGAAACAAAAGCTTTTGATGATGACCATTTTTAAGAGGGCTATGGGTAGGCCGGCAGTGGAGATAGAAGGGTCTAGGACCAGTGGGAGCTGGGTTTCTTCGATGAGAGAGAGAGAGAGAGAGAGAGAGAGAGAGAGAGAGAGAGAGAGAGAGAGATTATACGTTTTGGTTTTTTAGGTTTTTAGTTTTTTTTTTTAATAGGTGGTGTAGCTAACGAGAGTTAGTTGTGTTAAGTTTACTTAAGTAATTATGTGCAATGTACATGCCATTTTTTTACACATGTCAGTTTATTAGAGCAATTTGTAGCTTAGGCTGCAACTGGTTTTGTAGCTAAATTTTGTTCTCTATTAGGTACTTTTGGAGTACCATAAATGCGTATTCCCCATTTCACATGAATTGTGGGTTCCACTATGAATTTAATTAGTGAGATCCACTATTCATGTAAGAGGAGGGAGTGTGCATTTATATTACTCTGCGAATACACAATAATTTCCAAAAAGAAGGAGAGCAAATAAGGAAGAAATTGATTTTTTGTATTGTTTGGTCGGGGAGAGAACACAAGGGGGATTCTGGTGGGCCTCAATCATTTTCTCTCCGACCTATAAAAGACAAATCTCTCCAATTTGGAGAGAAAATAGAAAAGCAAAGTGTCTAAAATTGTCATATTACTTTAAATTCAAAAGAAATTAAAATTAATATTGACTTTTTAAATAAAATAAAATGTAAGATAATAATTTTATTTATTGACTTTTCAAAGAAATAAACCTTTTGAAACATCCAAAATGTAATAAAGGATCAATAATGGTGTTTTCAACTTCAAGGAGAAGCTCTTTAACAAAATTTATAAATATGTTATAAATTTTGCTAAAGATATTTAAGCCCATGATGAGGTGCAAGTGCGGCTTAAATTGACCAATAGTTGGGCATAATTGTGAATGAATATTGTAGGGATAAGGGCCCAAAATTGTATATTGGTTTTGGGCCTTAGTCGAGGACATTGACTGGTCCGAGGACGGATAAACAGTAGTGGGGATGTTAAGTTCAAGAGCTCATGAGTAAGATGCAAATGGAAAAATTGGGAAAGGTGGTCCGAGGAGGATTATCTCGTCAGATGAGCAAAGTATGAATCAAATATATTCTTATCATTGAAGGTGACCTTTTAGGACGTTTTATTGATAGGGACGTGTATTATGAGCATACATGAGGGATGGAAGTTCAAAATATCTAAGGAAAAGCTGCTGCCACGCATTGAATGTTCTGCAGCTAATTATTTGGCCGCGTTTATGTGAAGAAGACCCCTAATCAGTGCCGCTTTAGCTATCCAACTCACAGAGGGTCAAAGAAGGTGTCCAATGGGACAAGCACTCAAGTAATGGCTTGGATGATCAACAAATGGAGGGCCAAGATCATTAAGAGGAAGGTATATAATGTAAGAAACCCCTAGAGAAAGCAGGATTGGAAAACTAAGAGAAAAAAGACTGTCGCATCAAGAACTGATCCTGTAATTCAACCTGAGAGAAATATATAATAACGGATCTCTTCGGACTTTGCCGAGGATGACTCACTTTAGCATAAACATGCTTATTCTTTCTTTTGCCATCTGAATCTACTTTGGTATTTGTCTGATTCATTAAAGCCCAGTTTTTTTAACCTGTTCTCTACAAATTTAATGTTTTGGGCTTTTTGGGCCTGAGTCTACCAACCTTTGGGCTAAGGACCCAAGCCAGGTCCTTTCAAATACAAATAGTGTAATTAGCAATACTAGGATCAAGTTAAGTTATACCGTACAACTTTCATTTTACATAGTAAATTATCCAAATTGGTTGTAACTTTCAAACCATTAGTTGGGTTTTTCTCACAATGATTTCCCATCATTACCATATTGTTATGTTAAATTTATTTTCTAAAGCAATTAGATATTTGGTGATATGATTGTATCTATCACATGTTAAATTGGATCTATTGCATAATTGAATTAATTAATCAATGAGGTAATTGTAATTGAGGTCTAAGCTTTTGAGATAGTTTTAATTTGTGGCATTCGCTCTTACGATAATTTTTTATTATCAGACCAAGACATCAATAAGTTTTTAGTATAACGAAGATTGAACCTTAGATTTTTTATTCAACTTTTGGAGATTTTACTAGTTAAATTAACTGGAATCCGCAGCATAAAATGTTTATTGTTTCCAAAAACAATTATAATAGTACACATATTCTGACTTTTGGAAGGAGGAAAAAAAAAGATTTAAGTCATTCAACACGTATACCATCGAAGTAAAATGGTTAGCAAATTCGTTCATCCAGTGGGCAAATGAGTCTGTTTTCTTTTTTGAGAAATGATTTAGCCTTTTTCTTTTGTTGAGAATCTCGTGGCATATTAGTCATGATTGGTAATGGATCTAAGTCATTATTCATGGCGGTTGCAACTAACAACGTAACATCAATGTGCAATCATTCAGCAAAAAAAAGAATACATAAAAGGTTGTGATAACCGGCATCATAAGACTCCCATTATTGTCTTTATGTCAATATTTTGTGAGCTTTATAGATATTAAAATCAACTTTATACAATTTTTTTTTTTTTTTTTAATTAAATAAGACTTACATTATTTTAACCTTAACAAATATGGTTTAGCTGTTAACATTTGCTCCTCACTCACAACAGTGTGTGTGTGTATATATATATATATATATATATTAGAGTGAACGCTGACTTGTCTAAAGTGAGCATGAGGTGATGTTGAAACGAAAGGTTCGCTGCGTGACGCTGAATGAGGAGTTAGCACTTGGCGCTCTGATATGGGAAAGCCATGCATTTGGATATCATTGCACTAGGAATGGTAATAAGAGCATTCATACCAGTAGAGCTAAAAATATAGCAATTTAGTTCTACCAAAAG
The DNA here is from genome assembly GCF_002906115.3 of Quercus suber. Taxonomy (NCBI): domain Eukaryota; kingdom Viridiplantae; phylum Streptophyta; class Magnoliopsida; order Fagales; family Fagaceae; genus Quercus; species Quercus suber. The sequence goes on along the minus strand of NW_027069684.1, from coordinate 568,392 downwards.
TTATTTTATTTATTTTATCTACACACATGCTCCAACAGTGGATCTATTTTAGATTTCAATATAATAAAATAATATAAACATCACAATAAAATAATATAAACACTACAATAAAATAATATATTCTACCATCCCAAAAACTTCCATAGCACCAACCACTACCACTTCTACCATCAAACACAGCCAACAACAGCCACCACCACCACCACCACCACCAGTCCACAGCAGGAAAAAAAAAAAAAAAACCCAAATCTCCAATATTTTTCCTCAACTCAGATTAAACAAAATCACCAATCACAAATAAAAAAAAAAATCACCAATCACAAACAAGCACAACGTCGGCGAGTTGGGTCGGCAGAAGGAATGGGTCGGCGAGCTCCATGGGTTTCAGACCAACGGCTTGATGAGCAAGCGATTAGCGGCGTGAGATGAGATGAGATGAGGCGTGAGGCTGCGAGAGGCGATCGGCGGCATGAGATGAGAAGAGATGAGGCGATCGGCGGCGTGAGAGAAGTTTGCTTGAGAGAGTTTTGAGAGAGAGAGATGAGAGAGTGACTGAGAGAGATGAGAGATGAGAGAGACTTTTTATTATTTTATTTAACCGGCCGAATAAATTTTTTTTTTTTTTTTNTGGATCTATTGCATAATTGAATTAATTAATCAATGAGGTAATTGTAATTGAGGTCTAAGCTTTTGAGATAGTTTTAATTTGTGGCATTCGCTCTTACGATAATTTTTTATTATCAGACCAAGACATCAATAAGTTTTTAGTATAAACGAAGATTGAACCTTAGATTTTTTATTCAACTTTTGGAGATTTTACTAGTTAAATTAACTGGAATCCACGCAATAAAAATGTTTATTGTTTCCAAAAACAATTATAATAGTACACATATTCTGACTTTTGGAAGGAGGAAAAAAAAAGATTTAAGTCATTCAACACGTATACCATCGAAGTAAAATGGTTAGCAAATTCGTTCATCCAGTGGGCAAATGAGTCTGTTTCTTTTTTTGAGAAATGATTTAGCCTTTTTCTTTTGTTGAGAATCTCGTGGGCATATTAGTCATTGATTGGTAATGGATCTAAGTCATTATTCATGGCGGTTGCAACTAACAACGTAACATCAATGTGCAATCATTCAGCAAAAAAAGAATACATAAAAGGTTGTGATAACCGGCATCATAAGACTCCCATTATTGTCTTTATGTCAATATTTTGTGAGCTTTATAGATATTAAAATCAACTTTATACAATTTTTTTTTTTTTTTTTAATTAAATAAGACTTACATTATTTTAACCTTAACAAATATGGTTTAGCTGTTAACATTTGCTCCTCACTCACACAAGTGTGTGTGTGTATATATATATATATATATATATTAGAGTGAACGCTGACTTGTCTAAAGTGAGCATGAGGTGATGTTGAAACGAAAGGTTCGCTGCGTGACGCTGAATGAGGAGTTAGCACTTGGCGCTCTGATATGGGAAAGCCATGCATTTGGATATCATTGCACTAGGAATGGTAATAAGAGCATTCATACCAGTAGAGCTAAAAATATAGCAATTTAGTTCTACCAAAAGTTATTTTATTTATTTTATCTACACACATGCTCCAACAGTGGATCTATTTTAGATTTCAATATAATAAAATAATATAAACATCACAATAAAATAATATAAACACTACAATAAAATAATATATTCTACCATCCCAAAAACTTCCATAGCACCAACCACTACCACTTCTACCATCAAACACAGCCACAACCACAGCCACCACCACCACCACCACCACCAGTCCACAGCAGGAAAAAAAAAAAAAAAAACCCAAATCTCCAATATTTTTCCTCAACTCAGATTAAACAAAATCACCAATCACAAATAAAAAAAAAAATCACCAATCACAAACAAGCACAACGTCGGCGAGTTGGGTCGGCAGAAGGAATGGGTCGGCGAGCTCCATGGGTTTCAGACCAACGGCTTGATGAGCAAGCGATTAGCGGCGTGAGATGAGATGAGATGAGGCGTGAGGCTGCGAGAGGCGATCGGCGGCATGAGATGAGAAGAGATGAGGCGATCGGCGGCGTGAGAGAAGTTTGCTTGAGAGAGTTTTGAGAGAGAGAGATGAGAGAGTGACTGAGAGAGATGAGAGATGAGAGAGACTTTTTATTATTTTATTTAACCGGCCGAATAAATTTTTTTTTTTTTTTTTTGCTTCAGCTACAGTGCACATCTATCTATAGATGTGCACTGTAGCTGAACATCTAAAATTTTTAGATTTGCCACCATTGCTGCAGCGTGAGTTTTGTGTTTGTGGAGCTAAATTTTAACAATACAGCAATATGGCTCCACTGCTACGAATACTCTAATAAAACGCCGTGCATTTGGATATCATTGCACTTGGAGTTGGAGACTTGGAGGTAGAAGTGAAATTCTGAAAAAAAATCTAGGACCACGTACCGTTACATATCCTCTTTGAATAAAGTTTCAAACTTTTTATTACGTTAAAACTGTTATAAAAAATTGTTGAATATTTTGTGGTTGAACTGCTCTAAAAATCTTGATACAACATGCTACAATCAAGTTGCTCATGTAAATGTAAGCAGACAATGGGCCACCTCCTTAACTTAAGCATCCGCAGTACTGAACGGTGGGGCCAAAATAATGCTGGAGGAAGCTTCGTGGAAACTTCGCACGGGGAAGGCTTGTTGTGTCAGTGTCCATAGTCCATACCCCATAACGTAGGCACCATGTGCGAGGATAATAAGGTTTGGAGTAACGATAGTTAAAATTATAATAAAATCTTGAAAATTTGTTTTTAAGACACGATTATATTTATCTTGTATAATTAATTAAATTAAAAAAGAATATCATCTACATGCAATTATTGCATATTCACATGACTACCATAATTAAACAACTACAATCAATAGGATTTTGTCTTTCAATTATAACTAATTAATTTTCTTATAAACGAGGTAACAAGCCTTTTATGCCTTTCCTTTGCTATTAATCAACAAAAATAAGGTATAATAAAATTCAAACAAGTAGTATACATGCCAAATAATACACATATAAAATTAAAACTCAATCCAATCTATCTAATTTGAGAATGCTAAGAATCATGTAACTTAGGCTGTGTTTGTTTTGGCTTTAAATTACTTTCGGAAATGCTTTTTTGTAAAACTTGAGTATTTGGTTGAACCAGTAAATTTAGTCAACTGAAATGCTTTTCTCCTTTGACTGTAAAATAACCCAAAACACCTGTAAAATCATTTCCGTTCATATTTTCACTTCAAATCATTTCCGGATCACAAACACCCAAAGAGAGAGAGGGAGAGAAAGAGCAAGAAGAGGGAGTGGAGATCGCGCCCCAACCCCCAGATATGCCGACGAGATCGCGCCTTCGAGATCGCGCTGGCAAGATCGTCCCGCTGAGATTGTCTCGCCAAGATCGTCTTGTCGTTGATTGCAGCACCGCGCCGATCGCACTAGATCGCACTGGTCTCGTTAATTGCAGCACCGTCCCGATCAAGCAAAGATCGAACCCAGTCGCCTCAAGCGCCTTCGAACCCACACGCCTTCGTCTCAAGCAAAGATCGCAGCACCGCGCTGACCCACACGACTTCGCCTTTTGACCAGATTTGATGATTTTTTTTCTCTGGGTTTTGTTTCTTTTGTGTTTGTGGACTGAGAAATGATATTATATATTTTTTTGGAAGTTGAGAAAATGTGAGCAACAAGTAGAAAATGTGTTTTCTATAGTATTTTCAAGAATACAACCAAACACCAGAAAATATTTTTCAAAACATTTTTTGAAATGCAACCAAATAGCCTGAATACATTTTCTTTTCCCGAAAATAGCATTTCCGGAAAATATTTTACATGAACCAAACACAGCCTTAATTGACACATCTTCACATACAAAGTACTTGGAAATTTAAGAGAAAAATATTTGAAATGGTAGAGTATGGTTGGCTGCATAAAAGGTCTTTTATAAAATTAATTTGACATGGCTACAGTATTCATAACACGTACTCACATATATATAAAATTTAACACAAAAATCCCAACTCAAAATCATTTTCTCTTGTTGAGTGCGCCAAACCTGGTTGTGTTGTCGAGGCACGCAAATTTAGACATGGCAAAACGGGTCAGAATTTTCTGACTCGACCCGTTTGATCCGCAACCTGTTTGATCCGTAACCCGTTTGACCCGTTTAAAAAATGACACTTTTTGACCCGTGACCTGTTTTGACCTGTGACCTAATTGACCCGACCCGAACCCGACCCGACTTGCCCGTTTTGCTATGTCTACCAACGTTGAGTAGATTGAGATTGAGGTGTAATTCTTATAATATATTTACTTATTCTTTTTCACTTAATATGATATGTACTCCATTATAGTTTGTCATTCTTTACTTGCCACATTCATTTTCTCTTCCTATTTTAAACAAATCGAAGATTATACCAAGATTAGTTTCTAGAAAGCTAGAACAAGAGTTGCACCAAATTTAGGTATCCAGTTTTTAGTGGTAATTGGTAAGTGGTAATAGTATCACCAATGAGAATCTAATCATAGTTAAGGAACTCAAAAACAATTGACAAATTGCATCTATTTCAAAAAAAAAAAAAAAAATTTTGACCAGCAACCCGATTGACCCGACCCGACCCGACCCCAACCCAAACCCCAACCCGCCCCGCCCATTTTGCTGTGTCTACGCAAATTGTTTGAAAAAAAACTCAATGGTGGCTACTTTACTTTAATTAACTTTACATTCTCTTTTCCTTTTTTCCCATTTTATCACTATAAGAAATGGCGTCAACAATTGTAGGTGTCTGAGTTGTCTAAAGAGAGTGAAAAGTGTAGCTCAAAATGGAAAGGCCTATATATGTGCTGCACATGCATGATTTTCTTGATGTCAAATTGTCAATGACTGACCAGTGCTCATAGTGGTGGCAATGTGGCATCCAAGCATTTTCCTCCAATGAGACTAAAACCTGAAGGCTGAAGTAGCACTCTGTTAATCTGCAAGTCTTTTGTCTTTGTAAGGAAAAAAACACAAAAAAAAGTGTTTAATTTTATTCTTTGTCTTGAAAATTTGAATATAGTCACTTGATTCTATAAATATAATCCAAGTATTTGTCATGGAGTATAAACTTTAATGTGGTCTGATAAGGTGTACTTTTTGAGGATACAAAAATAACATATTTGCAACTCTATAGGGGTGTATTTATATATCAACGATGCCACAATAATAAATCATTCTTGACATGCTTTTTATGTTTGATTTACTACAAGAATAGTAGTCTTTGTTGAAGCAAGTGACTTCTAGGATGGGTAGTCCGAATAGGAAATAGATTAGCCAAGTCATGGTGTTCATTGGAGACAATTCAATTAATTGTCTATTACTTTCATAGAGTTTGAGCATTTCTCAGCTAATTGAGATCTTGTTTAGTTGGATGACAATAAGATGGCGAGCGTCCAGGTCCCTAATTGATCTTTTGGATTCTTTATATTTACTATATCCTTTAGGGGTGCAGACAGTCCAGTACACAGCCAGTGTATTTTAGCTATCTTTCACTCTTGATAGATTCCAATCTGGTCAAGTTTGACTTGCACAGTTAAATTGGGATTGGGTACCCCAACCTGAAAGGTTTTTGTCCCTCTATTGGTGCATTTTATGTCGAGTTTGAAATTGTGTTAGTAATTATCCTATTTTTTCTAAGTATATATGCCATTTTTAAATTTCATGTTTATGATTGTTATGATTATTTCTATATATAGAGAATGGTAGAGAGCGAAGTAAAAAGGGTATGCAGAAGGAAAAAAAAAAAGAAAAAGAAAAAGGAGAATCAACAAATTGAAAATGAAAGAGAAGACAAAATTTATTCCTGTTGGACACTTGAACTTTGGATATGGAACTTGCCTTACCTGATATTCTTAGAAATGAGTGCAACTTTAGGCCACAACGATGATGAGGGTGGAAGACAATTTCATACAATAATATATCATATAAATTATCTTCACAAGTTCACATTGATATCGATGTTGATAATGTCCAAAATTGAGTAAAGACATGGAAAAGACTATGGAATTGTTAGTGATATACTTAGCCAAAGTAGATTCATCAGTTGGGACGCAACAAGGTAGATGATTATAAATTATAATGCTTAGCAATAACATGTGAAGGTACGGTGGACAACGGTTTCATTACCCCACCCTTTTTTTTTTTTTTTTCATTTTATGTCACCTGTCTTTTGTTCCATGTTTAAATAGTCCAATAAAAAATGCTAGAAATTTTCGTTGAAAGTAATTGCAAACTGGGATGATATAGTATTTGTGTCGTAAAGATATATATGGCAATTGGTGAGGGTGCTGAAACATGTTTAGAAGTTGATAAGATCATCATGACTCTTGTTGAGAAACCAATGTTATTGATTTGGATGGTGGAACCCCAAAAGAATTGAACATATATAGGTGATCATGAAGCGTTAATCTTTCACCAACCTCGTTTAATATTCGAAAGAAAAGAGTTCAAGCATCAACTATACTTCTGTTATTGCTCCAGCAAATAAGTTAGGAGTGAGTAAGGATGTTCTTGCTACTTCTATGAAGTTAAATAACTTAACGCTTATGCTTGGTTTACAGAGAATAAAAAACATCTTCTCATGTTGAACAAAGTTCTGGCTGAGACTCTTAAGAGAAAGGAAAACATGGTGTTGATGTTTATTTCACAAGGATGGGTTTATGTTGATGTTGCTCTTAAGATAATTAATTTTCCAATTTTAGTTTTAGTTTTTAGTTTTATGTAGCCGATGATTTCAAACCTTTCATAAGGACATGTTAATATTATTATTAAGAAATAATGTCATTGGAAAAAAAAAATTTATATTGTCTTTTATTCATATTTGGTATTTTCTTTTTACTCGCATTTTATTTATTTACTTATTTTCTTCAATCTTAAGAATCAAATGTTAATTGTATTAACGAACAAAACATTATTCTTGTCACTAAAAGATTCTAATAAGTTTTTACACTATGGAAATTAACTACTTATTTTCTAGAACTATATTTTAATAAATTCAACCAACATATTGCATAGTGAAAGATTTTACAAATTCAAATTATGTCTAAACTTCAAAATTTATAATGAAAAATGCTAAAGTTACAAACAATTTTACAAATTACTAGTATGGTGAGTAATTATTATTATTAAGTAAAAAAGTAATATCAATGGTGGACCCAGATTAAAACCAGTAAAAATGGTCACATCAATAGTTTGTAAAATAATTTGTGGTTATACATTACTAATTTATAATTTTAAAATTTCTGCAAGTATTGTAAATGATGAGATTTTAAATGATAGAAATGTAAGTTATCATTTGTAAAATTCAATTAATTCAACAAATTTCTCATTCAAAGTTTCAAACACGTGGCTAGAGAGGGTGGTGTTTACTCAAAAAAAAAAAATTTATGTGAATTTTGACAAATTCATTATTGGATCACCTTCTTTTATATATATATATATATATATTCTTCATGCTTGCAAAATTGAAGATAAGATAAATAGCTATGTTATTAATCAAATGTTTAAATTTATGTTTTTGTAGTATAAAATTATGCATAAAAAATGTGTTTATGGATTGAATGGTAAATAACATCCGATTAACATGAAATTTGACACAGATGTTAAAAAAAAAAAAAAAAAAAGCAATCTAACATTTAGATTTTAAATAAAAATGTAATAATGTTAATTTTTTAGTAAAAGTTGTAGGCTTGTAGCTATTAGTTATAATTAGGGGTGTCCACGGGTCGGGCTGGGTTGGGTTTGCCGGGCTCAAGGGGGCAAACGGTCAGGTCAGTCGAGTTCGATGATGAGTGACGGTGGGCGGAGGAGAAGTTCTTCCTTCGCCGATCTGAGTTGAAGGTGCCGGATTCGAGTAGATCGAAGTCTATCTTTGCCGATCTGAGTTAGATCTAACCATATATCGCCAGATTTGAGAAAATCTAACGAAGGAGGAGAGTCGATCTTGGTCGGATTTGAGTGAATCTGAGAAAATACCACCGGATCTGAACGAAGGAAGACCAAGGGTGGTCGGATCGGAGCAAAGGAACGCCAGAAAGTCGCCGGATTAGAGCAAAGGAACACCAGAAAGTCACCGGATCCAGGAAATTTTGGCATTTTTTTAGCATTTGTTGGTCGGATCGGGTGGCTCGCGTTTTAGAAACTGAAACCCGCCACTCGACCTGCCTAAGTCGGGTTTCAGAGAATAGGAATCGTCATCGATCGCCGGAGGTGTTGGATTTGGCTGGGACGGGTCGGGTCCGGTTGGTTTGGTTGGTTTGGCTGGGTCTTCGGGTTGCTTGGACAGCCCTAGTTATAATCAAGTTTCTAGTGAAACTTTGTCTCAAATCTAATTACTTTTTTTTTGGCATAAATGCACTTTTGATCCCTATATTTTGACCATATTTTTATTTTAGTCCCTACAATTTTATTTTACTGCCTTTAGTAGTCCCCAAAATGAAAAACGCATTCTATTTTGACTCTCACCGTTATCTCACTAGCTGAAAATATCTTATGTGGTAGGTGGAGTGCATAGTTGGTGTAGGGATGAAGGGCTCAAATATAGGTATTGGGCCGTGGGCCGTGCCTGAGGATGTCAAGTAGCCCGAGGACAGATAGATACTAGCGAAGGCATGCAGATTAATGGGTCATGGAAGAAGTTTGGTCATAATCAAGGTTTTCAGACCAGGACCGGATCGGGAGGTCGGACTATGAAAATTGGGAACCAAATTGAAATTTGGTTTTTTAAGCATAGAGAACTGGGCATATGTGGCAATTCTGTGAACCCCTAAAACCGGGGTTGGACCGCACAAACCGGTGGCAAGAACTGTGCAGTCCAACCCCTTAGCGATTTTTTATTTTTCTATTTTTTATTTATAAAAACAACTTAACACAATTTTATTCTACTTAATTAAATTATCCATCTCTTACAAGGAATTAAAAAAAAATTATAATTAAAATCCTTCAAAAATATTCAACTTTACTTCAAAAATTAATCATAAATTTTAATGTTTTCATGGTTATTATTTTATTTTATTAACTTTCTTATTTAATTATTAAATATATGCTTGAAAATCATTAAATTTCCCTCACATATATAGATATATTAGTCAATTTTGCTAATGATGGGACTGACGAAGTAGATCCTGCAAGAGGTAAGGCTGACGACGAGGAAAGTCTTTAGTGACGAGAACACACGTTAATGACGAGGAAAGCTCCTCCATCATTACCATCAGTAAATGACAGGGGCGGTTACACATCCAGACGAACAGACCGTTGGGACCAACTTAAAGCCACTTAATAATGCTAGCAGGCGTTACGCAGAGGGAAGTTAAAGCACCATAAATCACCCAACGGCTAAAAACTGCAACAACATATATAAATCCCTCACATCCCCCCAGGAGAGAGGTATGAACATTCTCTTACATTGATGCTATTTGGTTATTTTGCTCTCATATAATTCTTGACACTGACTTTAGCATCGGAGACGTTGTGGCAGGCACCACACCGGTGACCATCCTTCAGGAAACAGTCTTGCACGAGGTTTAAGATCGTCTCTGGTCGCATTCATTGACTGACGAAGTCACACTTCATCACTTTTTATTACGTTAAAACTGTTACAGAAAATTGTTGAATATTTTGTGGTTGAACTGCTCTAAAAATCTTGGTACTCCATGCTACAATCAAGTTGCTCATGCAAATCTAAGCAGACAGTGGGCCACCTCCCTAACTTAGCATCTGCAGTACTGAACGGTGGGGCCAAAATAATGTTGGAGGAAGCTTCGTGGAAACTTCGCATCCCACGGGGAAGGTTTGTTGTGTCAGTGTCCATAGTCCATAGCCCATAACGTAGGCACCATGTGGGAGGATAATAAGGTTTGGAGTAATGATAGTTAAAATTATAAAATCTTGAAAATTTGTTTTTAAGACACGATTATATTTATCCTGTATAATTAATTAAATTAAAAAAAGAATATCATCTACATGCAATTATTGCATATTCACATGACTACCATAATTAAACAACTACAATCAATAGGATTTTGTCTTTCAATTATAACTAATTAATCTATATCTATATATTTAATAATAAGTGAAGCAGAGAGAAACTCAAATTAGAATTTCTAATTAGAGTTATAATTTTGTGCCATGTGTCTAGAATCTGAAATTAAAGTTAAATTTTGCATAATGTGGCTAAATGTATGTGAGCTCATTTTCATTAAAATCACTTCTATGTATTGGGTCAAGTGAGTTACTATGCTAATTAAGTTTTTCTTGATTTTGCAGTCAAACGTGAAAACCAAAGTGATTAATATCAGTGATAAAAACTTGGTTTTGGTACATTGCATAATTTCCAAAAAGATAGCAAAGCCAGAGTTTGCATCTTTACATTTGCACTGAGTTTCGGATTAAAGTGCTTTCTTCTTAGTTTTGACACTGAGTTTTGTTTACTATTCACTTGCAAAGTTTGCATCTTTACATTTGTTATAAATTGCTAATATGTGATTAGATGCATATTATGCCTAAAATTCACTATCCTTATATTTGGCTTTTTGTTCAGGTTTGGCACCTATAACAATGAAGAAAACACTGCTATGGACCGATGGATGATACTTTTTGCAGGCTGTAAAGGAACTTAGTGATCAATGGAATCTCACGCGAATTGGAGAGGACCTGGCTGTAGATGCTGGATGGCAGATGTGAGTTATTATGTTTTTAAAATTTTTAGTGAAGGTAAAGATTATGAACAATGTAAATTTTCAGGAGAGAGATTTATTATTTTATATTTACGCAAGTTTGGTCGCCTTCTTGGAGTGGATCACTCCACCCTGTCTTTCTACTGAAATTTTTTATTCAGATCGTTACAATTTAATCCGAAATTTTATTTGAATTTTCCTATTGTTGTTACTATCATATATTATCATTCCAATTGTTCAATTAGAATCTGAAATTGGAGTCCAATTTTACTATATACGCGTACAATCTAATTATTTTTAATTTTGTTGTCATGTGCAGAAGCCAATGAGATGAAATTAATAACACATTAAACATTCATGCTTTGGAAATCAGTAGTACCAATCTAAATCCATTGGACCTGCTTCGTGATAATACAACTATGAAAGATGTATAAAAACATGCACAAACTCATCTCTCTATAAAAAGAGATTGGAGAGAATTTCTTTTATCAGCCATGAAACTTCAGAGATTTTTTCTTCACACAAATGCCCATCATGTTACAAAATGACCTATCGTAAAACTACAAAATGAGTACAACTCTGAGGGTTTTTTTTTTTAATTTTAAATTTTTTAGCCTATGAAAATTTTAATCACCAATAGAGATTGAAGATTCAAAAGCGTGAATGGATCTTTTGCATAAACATCGTCACCAAGGTTCATCTTTCTGTGTAATATTTCCATTTAGTTTTGATTCTCTTAATTGATTTAGTGATGGGTTTGTGTGTATGTGCATACATTGAGTCAATATTAACATTTTTTGAAATCCTTTGGTCCTTGCTTGATGATTGACTTCTCTTACAGATATCAATCTTGCAAGAAGATGGCTTTCAACCTATTTAGTGTGACCTTATTGAAAACAATATTTAGCACATGGGAAGAATATCCAATGTCGACCTTGTGAATTCTTAAACCTATTAATTAGTCCCCTTCATGGCAAACACCTCTCTCTTGGTAGCTTCATGGTTGCCAAATTAGTTTCATATTACTCTATTTTGGCTTATAGTTGTGTTACTTTTAAACATTTTTTCACTTAAGTTTGATTGCTGTGCCAAATATCTCTAAAGTTTTATTTACTTAAAAACCAATTAATTGTATGGGCTTAATTACTCTTTAATTACCCTTTCAATATACGCATGACTGCGACTATAACTTGTATATTATATCAATCTATAATTTGATCAAAGTTTGTCTTTGTTTCTATTTTTGCTACCCTTTCTTTGGTGGAACTATTGTGGTTCAACTCGCTTTCTTTTATACATACATATATATATATATATACTGCTAATTTTTGTTAATAAAATTTTATGTTAATAATATGAATTTAGACTAAACTAAGCCTTTTAAACATGAATAAACTCATGATTAATAATATATCAATTCTCATGCGGTAGCATAGGTTACATACTAGTTAAAGCTATTTTAAGCATAGCGTAGTTTCGTTCTATTTTTGCTAGAATGACTAGAAATTCCATTTTGGTTAGTAAACAGGTACAAATGACGAATCACCACCCCTTTATTCTACCTCTACTTAAATTTCGTCCCATTCTTGTCTATTTTGCTAAATTCTGGCCGATATGATGATTTCAGCCAGAAACAAAAACTTTATTTATTATTTATTATTTTTACCTCGTTTTCTTTTTACTTTTTTTCCATTAACTAACTCAACAATGACTTGTTCTTAAATGATATGATAGAGCTACATTAAGTCTATTTATTTTCCTTCTATATAAAAAAAAAAAAAAAAAAAATGAATGGATCTTTTGGATAAATATTGTCACCAAGGTTCATCTTTCTGTGTAAAATATATATACTGCTAAGTTTTGTTAATGAAATTTTCTGGTTAATAATATGAATTTAGACTTAACTGAGTCTTTTAAACATGAATAAACTCATGATTAATAATATATCCATTCCCGTGTGGTAGCACGAGGCTACATACTAGTTTTCTTATAAACGAGGTAACAAGCCTTTTATGCCTTTCCTTTGCTATTAATCAACAAAAATAAGGCATAATAAAATTCAAACAAGTAGTATACATGCCAAATAATACTCATATAAAATTAAAGCTCAATCCAATCTATCTAATTTGAGAATGCTAAGAGTCGTGTAACTTAATTGACACATCTTCACATACAAAGTGTTTGGGGGTTTAAGAGAAAAAATATTCAAAACGGTAGAGTATGGTTGCCTGCATAAAGGTCTTTTATAAAATTAATTTGACATGGCTAGTGGTCACATATATATAAAATTTAACACAAAAATCCCAACTCAAAATCATTTTCTCTTGTTGAGTGCTCCAAACCTGCTGTGTTGTCGAGGCACGCAAATTGTTTGAAAAAAATGGCTCACTGACTCAATGGTGGCTACTTTACTTTAATTAACTTTTATATTCTCTTTTCCTTTTTTCCCATTTTATCACCGTAAGAAATGGCGTCAACAATTGTAGGTGTCTGAGTTGTCTAAAGAGAGTGCAAAATGTAGCTCAAAATGGAAAGGCCTATATGTGCTGCACATGCATGATTTTCTTGATGTCAAATTGTCAATGACTGACCCGTGCTCATAGTGGTGGCAATGTGGCATCCAGCATTTTTCCTACAATAAGACTAAAACCTGAAGACTGAAGTAGCACTCTGTTAATCTGCAAGTCTTTTGTCTTTGTAAGGAAAAAAACACAAAAAAAGTGTTTAATTTTATTTTTTATCTTGAAAATTTGAATATAGTCACTTGATCCTATAAATATAATCCAAGTATTTGTCATGGAGTATAAACTTTAATGTGGTCTGATAAGGTGCACTTTCTGAGAATACAAAAATAACATATTTGCAACTCTATAGGAGTGTACTATTTATATATCAACGATGCCACAATAATAAATCATTCTTGACATGCTTTTTATGTTTGATTTACTACAAGAATAGTAGTCTTTGTTGAAGCAAGTGACTTCTAGGATGGGTAGTCCGAATAGGAAATAGATTAGCCAAGTCATGGACTCATGGTGTTCATTGGAGACTATTCAATTAATTGTCTATTACTTTCATAGAGTTTGAGCATTTCTCAGCTAATTGAGATCTTGTTTAATTAGTTGGATGACAATAAGATGGCGAGTGTCCAGGTCCCTAATTGATCTTTTGGATTCTTTATATTTTCTATATCCTTTAGGGGTACAGACAGTCCAGTACACAGCCAGTGTATTTTAGCTATCTTTCACTCTTGATAGATTCCAATCTGGTCAAGTTTGACTTGCACAGTAAAATTGGGATTGGGTACCCCAACCTGAAAGGTTTTTGTCCCTCTATTGGTGCATTTTATGTCGAGTTTGATTTTTTTTTTTTGATGGGTCGAGTTTGAAATTGTGTTAGTAATTATCCTATTTTTTCTAAGTATATATGACATTTTTAAATTTCATGTTTATGATTGTTATGATTATTTCTATATATAGAGAATGGTAGAGAGCGAAGTAAAGAAGTGTATGCAGAAGAAAAAAAAAGGAAAATCAACAAATTGAGAAGACAAAATTTATTTCTGTTGGACACATGGGACTTTGGATATGGAACTTGCTTTACCTGATATTCTTAGAAATGAGTGCAACTTAGGCCACAACGATGATGGGGGTGGAAGATAATTGCATACAATAATATATCATATAAATTATCTTCACAATTTCACATTGATATCGATGTTGATTATGTCCAAAATTGAGTAAAGACATGGAAAAGACTATGGAATTGTTAGTGATATACTTTGCCAAAGTAGATTCATCAGTTGGGACGCAACAAGGAAGATGATTATAAATTATAATGCTTAGCAATAATATGTGAAGGTACGGTGAACAATGGTTTCATTCCTTTTTTAAATTTTTATTTTTTTATGGGACAATGGTTTCATTCTTGATAGTTATTATTTAAATGAACATAATTAATATTTATTTTGTTGTTGTTGTTGGGTGTTTTTTTTTTTTTTTTTTTTTTTTTTTTCCATTTTATATCACCTGTCTTTTGCTCCATGTTTAAATAGTCCAATAAAAAAGCTAGAAATTTTCGTTGAAAGTAATTGCAAACTGGGATGATATAGTATTTGTGTCGTAAAGATATATATGGCAATTGGTGAGGGTGCTGAAACATGTTTAGAAGTTGATAAGATCATCATGACTTTTGTTGAGAAACCAATGTTATTGATTTGGATGGTGGAACCCCAGAAGAATTGAACATATATAGGTGATCATGAAGCGTTAATCTTTCACCAACCTCGTTTAATATTCGAAAGAAAAGAGTTCAAGCATCAACTATACTTCTGTTATTGCTCCAGCAAATAAGTTAGTAGTGAGTAAGTATGTTCTTGCTACTTCTATGAAGTTAAACAACTTAACGCTTATGCTTGGTTTACAGAGAATAAAAAATATTTTCTCATGTTGAACAAAGTTCTGGCTGAGACTCCTAAGAGAAAGGAAAACATGGTGTTGATGTTTATTTCACAAGGGACATAGGATATGTTGGTGTTGCTCTTAAGATAATTAATTTTCCAATTTTAGTTTTATGTAGCCGATGTTTTTAAACCTTTCATAAGGACACGTTAATATCATATTTGGTATTATCAAGAAATAATGTCATCAGAATAAATTTTTTATATTTTCTTTTATTCATATTTGGTATTTTCTTTTTACTCTAACATTTTATTTATTTATTTATTTTCTTCAATCTTAAGCAAAAATAAGTTTCAATCAAATGTTAATTGTATTAATGAACAAAACATTATTCTTGTCACTAAAAGATTCTAATCAGTTTTTACACTATGGAAATTAACTACTTATTTTCTAGAACTATATTTTAATAGATTCAACAAACATATTGCATAGTGAAAGATTTTACAAATTCAAATTATGTCTAAAATTCAAAATTTATAATGAAAAATGCTAAAGTTACAAACAATTTTACAAATTACTAGTATGGTGAGTAATTATTATTATTAAGTAAAAAAGTAATATCAATGGTGGACCCAAATTAAAACCAGTAAAAATGGTCACATCAATAATTTGTAAAATAATATGTGGTTGTAACATTATTCATTTATAATTTAAAATTTTCTACAAGTATTATAAATGATGAGATTTTAAATGATAGAAATGTAAGTTATCATTTGTAAAATTCAATTAATTTAACAAATTTCTCATTCAAAGTTTCAAACACATGGTTAGAGAGGGTAGTGTTTACTCAAAAAAATTTTATTGAATGTGAATTTTGACAAATTCACTATTGGATCACTTTATTATTATTATTATTATTCTCCATGCTTGCAAAATTGAAGATAAGATCAATAGCTATGTTATTAATCAAATGTTTAAATTTATGTTTTTGTAGTATAAAATTATGCATAAAAAATGTGTTTATGGATTGAATGATAAATAACATCCAATTGACATGAAATTTGACACACATGTTAAAAAAAATAAATAATATGCAATCTAACATTTAGATTTTAAATAAAAATGTAATAATGTTAATTTTTTAGTAAAAGTTGTAGGCTTGTAGCTATTAGTTATAATCAAGTTTCTAGTGAAACTTTGTCCCAAATCTAATTACTTTTTTTTGGCATAAATGCACTTTTGGTCCCTATATTTTGACCATATTTGTCATTTTGGTCCCTATATTTTTATTTTACTACCTTTAGTAGTCCCTAAAATGAAAAATGCGTTCTATTTTGACCCTTACCGTTATCTCACTAGTTGAAAATATCCTATGTGGTTGGTGGAGTGCATAGTTAGTGTAGGGATAAAGGTCCTAAATATAGGTATTGGGCTGTGGGCCATGCCCAAGGATGTTAAGTAGCCCAAGGACATGTAGATATTAGCAAAGACGTGCAAATTAATGGGTCGTGGAAGAAGTCTGGTCACAATGAGTAGGAGACGTTGTCCGAGGAGAAATACCTCTTCAGCTAAGCAAAGTAAAGGTCAAAGGTCCGACCATCCATCAAGAACAGGGCAACAGACAATCTTGCTTGGAAGGATAAACATCAAAGAGGGACGAGACAAAAGAGACTTGGGAAATATCTGAGAAGAAAGTTGCTACCACAGCATTTAATGCGCTGTACTAACCCGCTGATTGCATTAATGTGGAAGTGATACCTGAATAGTAACTGTCAACCTTACAACTACCCTCCTTCCCCGACTTCAGGGAGGGGCTGATGGGAAAAGTATTAAGAAGATTAGCAACCTGATCTACACATGGAGGGCTGAGATGAAAGAAGGGGAAGGAATATAAAAGAGAAGAACCCCATTACAAAGGGGAGGATGAGAAAATCTGAGAGCAATCACTGTATACTCAAGAATTGTAATTTGGCATAAGTCTAAGAGAAATATATAAGAACAAACCTTTCTCGGACTTGGCCGAGGAGAACTTTTTTTATTCAAAACTGTTTGCTTTATTCTTTCTAGTAATAACTAATCTACTGTGATCATTGTCCATTTAACTCATTGAAAGTTCAGTTTGAAACCCACTCTGTAACAAATTCATTGTTTTGGACTTTTTGAGCCATTGACCATCAATTTGGGCTTTAGGATCAAATTGTGTCCTTACAGTTGGCATATAGAACACCTACTTGGCCATTAAAATAATAATACATTTTTTTATTTAGCATTTAAATAATGTCACATTAGCATTTTAAGTATTAAAAAAAACCACACTAGAAAAACAATTAAAACAAAATTCTAAACTTATGATTTTTTAAATAAAATAAAATTTCTTTTTCTTTTCATTAATTTTTTTGGAAGAACATGCACCAGAGCATAACTGCTCACGTTCTTCCCAAAATATCATGTTTAGTTGCCCAAAAAATTTAATTTTTCAGTTTTAAAGATTGAGAAAAAATTTTATAATAAATTTCTCAACTTTTCTTAAACATTTTTGGCAACCAAGCACAACATCAGTTGAAAATCGACCGTCATTGTTATTTTCCTATATCTCCCTCTATCTCTAAGCTTAAAACTCTCAATCTCTTAGCTGAAAACTCGAAATTCTTTCTCTCACTCAAATCGGTGTCTTTCTCATAGATTGGTGGGTCTTTCTTATATGGGTGTCTCTCTAATGTCGCAAAAGTTACAAGAAAACAATCGCGTTACTTTCTAAATGGAAAAAGAAGCTAAATACGTTAGCTTTTAAATAAAAACCTCGAATCCACGAAGAGTCCCTTAAATTGACAAGGTGATAGGATTCTAGAATCCACTAGAGAAAAATGGATAAAGTCTGTATTTTTTTTTTTATAAATATGAAAAATGAGTTGCCTTGTAGGTTACAATATGTTTAAATAGTAAAAAGAAAATAGCCCTAGGTGGGTCTCACTCTCTTTCATCTCTATCTCTCAACTTGGTGGTGGAGATAAGTGGTAGAATCGAGAGGCACCCATTTTCATATAAACCTGGATCAAGATTATTAAGGTCCTTCCTTTTCAAAAGGCTAGATTTCCTCCACTATATTTGTTTTGTACTAAGAAAGTGAAAGAATTGGCAAAGTAATTGTTGAAGGTGTTTGTGTTTTGTAATCCTAGATCTTTGGTTTTGGTTTTAGTTTCATCTGGGTTTGGCTTTTCAGTTTCATGTGGGTTTGTTTGTACTAGGAAATTGCAAGAATCAATTGGGTTTGAAGGGATTTGGATCTAATGGCCTTTGTTTGTTTTGAATTTTTCTAGGTTTAAAATAAAGGTTTGTTTTGTGGGTTTGATATTTGTGAAGGGGTTGATTTTTCTAGGTTCATGTGATGTTTTGGGTTTGCTGGAGATTGATTGTTGGGTTTAGGGTTGTGTTATTTGTGTTTTGAATCTTTGAAGGTCTTTGTATTTTGTAGATCTGTACGCTTTGATTTTACATGTTCCATGTTGGGTTTGTTCTTGATTTTTTTAATTTCCTAGGCAACCAAACATATTATTTGAGAAAGAACATGAAGAACATGTTCTTCATGATGACTAGGAAGAATATAATGTAAAGAAATTTTTTTCTTAATAATTTTTTAAAAAATCAGAAGTTTAGAATTTTATGTTTTTATTGCTTTATCTTATGTGGATTTTTTTTATAATGAAAATGTTGATATGGAATTATTTTTAATATTATTATAGAGGCCATGTCAGCCGTTATTGTGCCAGCAGTATAGTATGTTTGTCACATAAAATTTTTTCGTTAATATGATGACGATAGGGACCAAAATGAAACGCATTTTTATTTTGAAGTCTAAAAACCAAAAAATAAAAAAGTTGAGATTAAGGCTGCATTTGAATCGGGTGAAAAGCATTTCTAGAAATGCTTTTCAGTATTTACGGGTGTTTGGTTGCGCATGGAAAATGAATTTTTCGGAAATTAATTTCCGTTGACCAATGGTTAAGGCTGAAAATCAATTCCCCTTCCATTTTCACTTCAAATCCAATTTTCCGGAAAAGAGAAACAGAGCACGAAGAGAGAGAGAGAGAGAGAGAGAGAGAGAGAGAGAGAGGAAGGAAGAAATGGAGAGCCCAGATCGAAGAGAGAGAGCCCAGCTTGCCGGTGCGAGTTCGCCGGCGAACCCATCTTCACGATCACCACGACACACTGATCTTCGAACCAGAGCCGGCGACCCACGAACCCAAAGCCCAAACCGTTCGACCCAGACCCAGGCGTTTGACCCAGACGTTCGATCCATCGCCTTCGACCTTCGACCGACGACCTAGACCTTCGACCCAGACCTTCGACGACCCAGACCTTTGACCCAGATGTCGTCGTTGACCCATCGCCGAGACCCAGACCCAGACCCATCTCAGTTTTGTTTTTTAAAGTTTGATTGTTGTTGTTGTTGTTGTTGTTGCCGGAATCAATTTGTTGTTGTTGTTGTTGCCGGAATCAATTTATTGTTGTTATTGTTGTTGTTGTGTTGTTGTTGTCGCCGGAATCAATTTGTGGTTGTTGTTGTTGTTGTGTTGTTGTTGCCGGAAAATAGCATTTTCCTAATAGAACTAAATACATGAAAATATTTTCCACAATAATTTTCATAATACAACCAAACACTTGAAAATATTTTCATTTTTCAGAAAATAACATTTTCAAAAAATAAGTATTTTTTGAAAAATATTTTACGAAAACCAAACGGACCCTAAAATGAAAATACGGTGAAAATGCAGGACCAAAACTTCATATAAGGTTTTTTTTTATTTTTATTTTTATTTTTATTTTAACTGCATTAATAGATGAGTGCTGAGCGCAACGTACTAAGGGCAACCTGTGCCGCACGCAACAATGCGACAGTCAATGCCCGCACGCTCGGCCAAAACCTCAAACCCCAAACCCCTAAAACCTTAAAACTCTCGCTCTCTCAATCTCTTTTAGAGAACACTCTCTGCCCTCGAATCCAGGTACCGCGAAGTGAAACCAAGGCAAAGTAATCCAGCTTGGCATCCACCGGCAATTCGTACTCGATTTTTGGGACCACAGAGACAAGATGAAGGAAGAAGACGCGGGCCCACCCAATAGAGAACTGTACGCACTGCTCAACATATCACCGGAGGCCTCCGACGAAGAAATCCGGAAAGCCTATCGCCAATGGGCCCAAATATATCACCCCGACAAATACCAAGAACTCCATGTATGTTACAAACTTCAGTTTTGGTTTCTTTTAACTGAGTTGTGCTGAACTAATTTGGAGTGATATTAGTGATTGAAACATGGTACATAGGTGGAAGAAACCAACTGATGTGTTTTTGGTATGTTACGTTGATCATAACCTTAATAGCTTATTTGGAAAAAGGAAAAAGAGAGGTAGAAATCTGAAACAAATTCCATTTGGCCAATCAAATGTAAGAACTATAGACGGAGAGTATACAGTATACTTCATTGAAACATGAAGCTCATATGACAAAAAATAGATACCCCAGGTCCTTATTTTATTGTATGGAAGAAATATTGGTTTTAGCATACCTCCCATGTTATGCGTTTTCAATGAAATTATTACTTATAAAAAAGTATATTGGTTTTATAAAAGATGTCCTTGAGATGATCAAAATTATAGTGCATCTTTGAAATCATGCATATTGGATTGTCCACTATCATCCAAAGACATCCAAAAGAATAGGGACCCAACAAATTGGGATTTCAGTCTCTCCATAGATAGCATCTGCTCCTCAAAGGTCCTCCAATTTCTCTCTCTCCATAGTTGCCACATCAAATATGGAACTATATTCTATGATCTATTTAGAAAAGTGTTAGATCTTTGATGCCAACATTGAAGCAACCCACTCAATTTTAGGCATCACCCATTTTGCTCCAAATACCACACATGCAAAATCCCATAGCTCAATGGCTATTGGAAAATGCAATAGTAAATGATCTACTTTCTCTCTTCTTCTGTTGCACGTATGACAACAATTCAACATAGTCATACCCCCATCTTATGAGATTTTCTATCTTAAGGATTTTCACCCAAGTTGCAGTCAATACAAAGACACCCACGTTTCAGGGGTCCTTCACTCTCCAATTTGCTTTCCACAGGAATTTTGACACAGTCATTCCTCTTAACGTTTCATATTAAGAGTGAACACTGATACTTGAGTTCTCTCAACTAGTAAGCTGATGGCAGCTGTAATATTTTTTGTATGAACTAATTATCAACTTACATCATGTTATCTAATGGCCAAATGGCCTTGTGGCATCTGCTCCCTACCATGGGATTTAGATGGGGGGGGGGGGTGGGGGGGGTTGGATCCCCTTAGTTACACTTAGCCCAAAAAAAAAAATTGCATCATGTTCAAGATCAATTTAGGAGGACCCTGTTTTTAGAATATAAGGTGTATGATAGTTTCCACCAGTTATTTCTTTGCTGAGAACTAGAGAAGTTCATATTATCGCCATAGCCATTGCTGTTACTACTTTCTATTGCATTACATCCTATTGGAAGGCTGCTTTGATTAATAGGCCACCTTTGGTCTCGCTCATTGCAAAAGAAAAAACATTGGTATCTTTAATACTACTCCCTCTTAGTAGCAATTGATGCCTAAAAGGCTAAAACAATAATGGATCAGTTTTAGCCTATTGGTAATTATGTTAAATCCTATTCCCTTCATCCAACAATGAGTGTTTTTTTTAATGTTGTTTGTCCTATATCTAGTAAAGAGTCTTGTAACTCAATTGGCACATCCTGATGTTTCTAGTGGAAACATCCAAGGTTCAAATCCCTCTTCCCTTATTGTTGTAATTATTGAATTATCATTTAAAAAAAAAAAAATTTATTTGATCAATCTTATTTCTCTTGAAATTGCTTCAATGTTTTGTTTACTTTTACACACCTTTTCTTAGGGGGTCTACAGCCATTATGTGGCATAGGGGTTACATCCTGTATGCAAATATATATAATATCTAAAAGTTTAAAGTTTATTTTGTTAAAAAAAAAAAATTTAACATTTTTGAATTTCTACTTTCTGTTTTATCCTCTTTTTTGTTTTTGTTTTTATTTTTTTATTATTTTTTAAAATAAATAATAATAAATAAATATATATATATATATATATAAGTCACCCGAGTATAAAGATTTTATACTTGGAATATGGTCCCGGCATGTTTAATGTGGTTAGTCTAGCAGGAACGTAATGCCCGTATTTTTGAAGACAAGGAATATATATATATATATATAAGTCACCCGAGTATAAAAATTTTATACTTGGAATATGGTCCCGGCATGTTTAATGTGGTTAGTTTAGCAGGAACGTAATGCCCGTATTTTTGAAGACAAGGAGAGAACATTAGATCATCTAAAATCTCTCCTCTTTGGTACTCTGTTTCTTTGGGCTCGTGTGTGGGGGTGTACGAACTGTACTTCTTTATTTGACTTCTTAGTCTCTATTTCCTTTAGTTCTTGATTATATTGTATTTGTTTCTTGTTCAGAGTGTTCACCATCATGAACATGATGTTCAGTTTTTTCAATAAAAGTATTATTACCTATCAATTTTTTTTTATAATCCTTATCCTGAGAATTGCGTTCTTTATGAAATGTTTAAAGCACCAATAACATAAGGGTGAATTGAAATACATACAAAAGCTTGAGTTTGCAAGGCAGTACATGGCTACATGCTCCCCCTAAAATTCACATATTTAGGATAGAAATTCGTTATAGGATGGAGGGAGGATCTTTTGTTTGCCCATCACTTATAATTTCATGTCTTACCCCCCTCTACCTACCATAGACAGTTTTGAATATGTGTGGTCAATCCCCCTTTTCATGGTCTTTTCTGTATATTAGCTTGACATTTCTAATTTCTTAACGAATAACAAATGGACATTTATATGGTCCAAAAAATCAACTATAGAGTTACATGACACTCCCCCAATCAAAGTGCAATATTCAAAAAATAATCTCATAATTCATTTCTTAATATCCAGCTTCATACCTGTGGCTTTGGCATTGCAATGAAGTGTGAGTTTTTGCATGTGTTCAATACAATAATCTTTACCTCATCTATTACGATCGCTTGAATTTGTGGTCATGTTTGATTCTTGTTTTGCGGGATTTTCCCCTTTTTATTTTCATTAAAGATTTATTGACAAAATTTTCATTTCAGATGAAAGACATCGCTACAGAGAACTTTCAACGTATATGTGAAGCTTATGAAATTTTATCAGATGTAAATAAAAGGCAAATATATGACATTTATGGCATGGAAGGGTTGACTTCTGGTTTGGAGCTTGGTCCAAAGCTGAATAAAGTAGAAGAGCTAAAGGAAGAACTTGAAAGGTTACGGAAAAAGAAGGAACAAGAAAAGATCTCAGCACATTTCCGACCTTCTGGTACAATACTGGCAAATATGTCTTTGCCACACCTTCTAAAAGGTGATGGCATCATGCGAGGGTACAGTTCGATCTGAGAAGTTTTATGGCCCTTAGATTTTTTGCTAGTATTAAACTTACGCCCACACAGGCCATCTCTCTCTCTCTCTCTCTCTCTCTCTCTCTCTCACACACACACACACACACACAAACACACAAACTGGTTTTGTCTTCTTCTATTAGAAATTATTTTCTCGCTCACTAGTTATCTGTATATTTGTGAATCTTGATACATCTTGTTATTTATATTTCTTGGCGGTTGCCTGAGAAGCTTTTGATCTCATTCTAATTTTAAACCATTGGTTCTCGATATCCTGCTCATAGGCTTTTAATTTCAGGCATTTTAAGATTTTCATAAAGTTTGCTTATTTTAGTGCTTACCTTACTGTTTCAATTGTACACTCATGTCCTTACGCACCTAAATGTCAGAATGGCTATGACAAGTGAAGTTCAGTCTCAAATATCAAAAAACAATGCAATTGCAATTGGTGGAAATTTGGCAGTAAATGGGAATTCTGGGGGTGGAGCTGCTAGTGCGGTGTTCAGGCATCAAATATCTCCCGCTGCTTCTGTAGAATTTATGGCTGCAGCTGGTTTACGGGCACTAGTTGGGGTGCAAACATCTCGGTAGGGCATGTACTTATGCATGTCATTTGACCTTTTCTACTGGTTTTCTCGTTTCACTCCACCTTTATATTGTTTCTTTGTTCAGTCAGCTGTCGTCACACTCAACTGCAACAATGGCCCTTGCTATTTCTTTGAGAGATGGTTCCTTGAATCTTTCCAATTCCTGGACCCGCCAACTTACAGAAACAGCAAATGGAAATGTATGCTTCCTTTTGTTTCAACTTTGCTCATTTTTCCCTTTTTCACTTCATTCGCCATGATATCATGTTCATTAGGGTCTTTACATCTGTATACAATTTATTTATGAATTACGTGGGAATTTACTGATTTTCTTGTATCATATGGCATACTTTTACGGAGGAAATGGTACAAAGGAAAAGTAAATGATCCTGCAAAAGCTTGACAATTTTTACTATGTAATTAACACAGAGGCCATCTTTAG
The DNA here is from genome assembly GCF_002906115.3 of Quercus suber. NCBI lineage: Eukaryota > Viridiplantae > Streptophyta > Magnoliopsida > Fagales > Fagaceae > Quercus > Quercus suber. Next base: position 543,697 of record NW_027069684.1, on the reverse strand, counting down.
AGGCTGGAAAAAATAGATGTTTGTGTTTTACATTTATATTGTCTTGATTGTGGTTGTTATTATCTTTTGAAATTTTTTTTATTTTTTTTCGTGTCACTTTCTCTTTTACAGATACAGCTTTCAGTAGGTCCAGAATCATCTATTGCAGTTGGATGGCAAAAGAAAGAAGATAAAATGTCTGCAGCTGGAGAAGTGAAGGTGCATCTATGTTTGTTGTTGTTTGAGCATGTTAAAATTTTCTTCCCAGAAAGCTTATTATACTTTTAAAAAAGGGCCATACCATGGAGACACAAAAAATATTATAACACACCTGTAAATGTAGAAGTTCTTCACACCAGTTTAGAGGTGATGTATACCTTCATCATTCTTATCTTCCATTGACATTTTATGATTCATTGTTAAGCTGAGTCCGTCATAACCCATTTAACTGTCATTTAATTATGTATAGTTGGGTGTCAAGCATGCAAACCTTGTAACATAATACCTGCTCTGGTAGTTAGACTCGTCTCCATTTTGTTCAATTGCAAAGGCTCAACCTTCTATTTGGTTGTAAAAGGAGCCATGTGAAAACATGCTATTTGTTATTTATTTATCAATGATGGATTCTAGCACTGAAGTTCAATTGCATTTCTCTAGTGAGTTCCCAATTCAGAAGATTAATTACAATCTGTAAGCCCAATCCAAAACTATTCAGCTGGGCTCTAACTGGTTCTCCCTAGAGTACTTGTGGGTTCTTGAAAACCAAGAATTTTTCATGTTCTAAATTTAGAAGATAAGACAACTACATAGAGTGCTGATAAAGAACTCTAAAGGCCTTGGAATTTATGTGAAAGTCCGCTATCTGATCTGTTCTTGAAGATAAGGACTGTTTCTTGGTTTAGGTGACAGTGATAATTGTTTTTCTTCTTCCATGTGCAGTGGGGGAGAGGGTGAGACGCATATGGATATAAAATGCGATGCAACAATAACAAGAGAATTTCTGATAGAAGATATAGATAGTCATAGGTTTGTGACAAGCTATAATGGCCATGCATGTGACTGAAGGATCACAGCAGATTTGTGACTGAATTTAATAAAAAATGTGATCAGAATTACAAGAAAATGATAGCAGGTAGAGATGAGGGTGATGACAATAGTAGCTTTTGTTGAATGCCCCTTGAAGGAATTGTGGCCTATTATCTTTTTTTCAATATTTACTTATATAAAACTTAATACACACACACACACACACACACACACACACTTATATATAAAAAAATCTTATGTTCAATATATGACTTTATTTACACTTATCATAAAACATATGGATTTTTAGCAATTTTTAGCCAATTAATGTAAAAAAGAGGCTTAATTATTTTTCCTTTCGAGTACAATAACGTAGGAAAAAAAAAAAAAAAAAAAAAAGCATTAGGAAGAATTGTGGAACTAGGCTTTAGAATTGTTGCAGAAAAGGTTATGGGTTTGCTAGGAATTAAAAGGTGGTTTGATGAGTATTTAATGGCTATTTGGTAGAAGAAAGTATGTGGGTTTGATAGGTAAAGAAAGGGCTTCATTTAGGGTTGTGAGGAATAAGGAAAATAGTGGATTTTATGGTGTTCAAGTGCTGTATGTACAGTGCAACATTACCTCAAGAAGAAGAAGAAGAAGTAGAAGAAGAAGAAGATGAGAGAGAGAAACAAACTCAAAAAGGCCAATGTGCTTCTATGCTCAAAAAGCTAAATAACTTTATTAATCAACTCAAAAATTTGCAAAGTTGAAGTTTTTGTTTTTGAAGACTCTATACGAGTGGACTTCTCTTCTTGGATCTTTCTCAGATGAAGGACTGCTAGATTTTATGGATTCTTTGGACATTAGCTAGTTTTCTTGCCTCTAGCTGATTCTTTTATTTTCTTCTTTTGCACTCTTCCGTTTTCATTTCAGTACATACCCTGTGTATTGGAATTACATTTTTTATTTAATGAATTTTATTTTACCTAATATATATACATGTGTGTGTATGCGTGTGTGTGTGTATATATATATTTATATATATATAAAGAGAGAGAGAGAGAGAGAGACTCTTTCTTGTACTAGTAGCGTTAGATTTCCTAGTTTGGCTAGTAAACCAAAAACCTAATAAAACACTAACTTGGACTCAAAGAAAATAAACTAATTCGTATCTTCTAGAATTCTAGACTCAGCTAAAGTACCAAAATACCATTAATTCATAGGAATGGAAAAAATTATAGATTTGCCTTGACTACAAAATTGACCATAACTAATAAAATAAAAACCCAAATATTTTTTTTAAACCCTAAAAGATTCATAACTTGATCTTTAAAACCACCTGGGTTTTACTTCAGTTCGGCTTCACATGTGGACCCCATAAAATAATTCTTCATAGGCAAATTTGCAAAGTAATAGCAAATCAATCTTCCATGGCTGTGTCATTCAATCAGGAGGGATCCTTTATCCTTCTTATATCTTTATTACATGGACATGGACCAAAGAATCGACTTGAGAAAATATCTACTTGCGACTAGTAAATCTATGGTACAACTGGACCCTCATTCATGGCTAGGCTAGGGAGTGAATGATCTATTTCATACTATCAAACATAATATGATATGTAACCGTACACTGAATATAATATCCTGCTTCTCCTCCCTTATAAGCTCTTCTTCCTTCTCTTTTGTTCAAACCTTTGTTTAGTATTTATTTCCAAAACTGCACAAATTTTTGCAGAGTTTCATTAATTTAGATGCTTACTATCCTTCCTTCCCTTTATTCATTATCAATTCATGCAGTTTGGCACAAGTTCATTTGGGGCATCAGCTCATTTCACTCATCGGTTTTCCTCAAAATCTCATGGCCGTATTGTGGGCAAAGTTGGAAGGTATGTGCTTATGATCACGCAGATTATGCTATATTATTTTCTGTAATGTTGATAAAAGAATCTCTTGTCGATGTTTAGTTTTTCATTTTTGAATTTCTTCCACTTTTATATATCTTGACAGTTTATTCATTTCTGTATTATATAGATGTGGATGCTTTTTTTTTTGGGTTGCATACCTTGGGATTTTTAACTTTGTGTAAATTTCCTTGTATAATCATGATGGAAACTAAGATGCCCGGGTACGGATATGGGAATATGGATACAACATTTTTTTTGAAAAACTTTGGGTACGATACATTGGGGATGAACAGCGTGTTCACGATGATGAACACACCATACTTGAAACGAATACATACAAACCAAAAAGAAATGCTAATAGATTGAAGGAAATCACAAATAGAAATACAATGTGTTAAACCCCAAATACAAGACCAAACAAACGAGATCCCAACTAACAAAGACTTCACCAGATCTAAAGGTCTCTCAATATCTTCAAAAATACTTGTATTACGTTCCTGTCAAATTAACTACATAAGACATTCTAGTACCATATCCAAATGCTTGAAAATTGTTTCCCCAACCAATTCTTCCAAGCAAAGAGTAGAGAGGCTACAGTCTTTGCACCACCCACTAAATCCTAAACAACAAAAAAACTTCACTCCATAAAGCATGTGCAAACTTACAGTGGAGCAAAAGATTTTCCACAATTTCCCCATCACATCTATACAAGCAACACCAATTAACAAGGGGCAGCCCCCTCTTAACAAGATTATTAATAGAAAGAATCCATCCCCATGCCACTGTCCATAAAAAGAGAGACTTCCTTTTGGGTACCTTAATACAGCAGACGATTTTCTAAGGGAAAGAAACAGAAGGAGGCTCTAGTAAAATTTTTCAATAAGAACTCACTTCAAAAACTCTTGTCCGAGTCAAACTGCCTAATCAAGGTATCATCACCCTCAGCCCTAGGCAGCTTGGAATAATGAAGCTCAAAAATAGTATACACACCCTCCAACTCCCAATCATGAAAAGCTTGTTAAAATTGTATATTCCAACTCCTATTTCCCTCTTCTGATGCAGAAGAAATCAAATTGGAAATCCAAGCTTCTCTAGACACAGAACACGCAAACAGATTTGGATAGAGATCCTTATGGGGATAAGCCCACACTAAGGATCATGCCAGAACCAAATACGGTGGCCCTCTCTCACCGCATACACCACATTTCCAAAGAAGCCCCCTGCACCAGCCCTAATTTTCTTCCACATCTCACATCCATGATTTCCTCTAACATCTCTAGTACACCAGCCCCCTCTAGCCTCTCCGTATTTGGATGCTATAACCTGATGCCATAAACAGTTAGCCTCCTTTCTGAAGTGTTGTCCAGTGCTAGAGTTTTGAACCCCACCACCCCCTCCCCTACTATTTACCTAGCAAAAAAGAAAAAAAGAAAAAAAAAAGACTAGTGTCATGTCTTTCCTCTCATATTACATAAAATACTGAGAAATTTTCCCTTGTGATTATGCTATTTATTACGTTTTCATTGTAAGGCTATTGACTTCAATCAAATAGTATTTATATCAAAACACATGGGAAATATCATGCTAAGTAGAAAAATGACAAAGATACTTTTCTAGTGGTGGAAAACACGGCAGTGATGGTTTTTTTTTTTTTTTTTTTTGGTTCTGGATTGACTACGGGATGCTTCAGATAGATCGATGTTTGCTCTGATACTAAAATTGACGTAGGACAAACCAAAACAAAATTGAAACAACAATAAATAAAGAGTTATGACCTATCATGCTAAGTAGAAAAATGACAAAGATACTTTTCTAGTGGTGGAAAACACGGCAGTGATGGTTTTTTTTTTTTTTTTTTTTGGTTCTGGATTGACTACGGGGATGCTTCAGATAGATCGATGTTTGCTCTGATACTAAAATTGACGTAGGACAACCAAAACAAAATTGAAACAACAATAAAATAAAGAGTTATGACCTAGGAGTCAGTACCTAGGCCTTGCTTGGAGTCAGCACCTAGGGTGGACCTGGAGTCAGCACCTAGGGTGGACCTGGAGTCAGCACCTAGGGTGGACCTGGAGTCAGCACCAGACCAAAAGAAACCAAACGGCAATTTTTTCATTCATCAAAATATCAACTATCTCCTCAAAATATTAACTATCTCCTCAAGGAGTACAATAGGTTGCTTATAAAGGATTGCTAAACCCTAGTTCTAGTTGGCTAGAAAACCCTAATTGCCTTATTATAAAAATAACCTTCCAAATTAAAATACTAATAGCCTAATAAACTACTAGGACCTAAAACATAAAAATACAATTGACTTGCAAACATAAATAATACTAAATAATAATTTTCTTGCGTCTCCCGCATCAAACTAACAGTATATTATTAATTTAGATAGTGTCCCATGTGGATTTAATGTCATATGTTTGTGACTTGATACATTATTTTTGCAGCACCACTCTTGAACTTGAAGTTGGTGGTGGGAGGAAAATATCTAATTTCAGTACTGTCCGCATGTTATATTCAATTGGAATTCAGGTAATTGCAGCTATCTAGGCAGAAAATGAATTTATCATTTCTCCATTGATGCCTATCCATTTGTATCTGTTGCTTCTATTTGGTGAAATGGCTGTTATTCAGGAAGCCAGGATGAACTATGCATGTGGTTGCTTGGATGTATTGGGTAATTTCCAGATATATCATGCAACTGATGCTAGTTCATCATAAATTTTCTCAATTAGATGCTTATTTGGATTTTACTAGAAGAAAAAGAAAACGGTGAGGGGTTTTCTGCAAGTACCTAGCTATTTATCTAGAGACTTAATGGCAAACTTTTGTACGTGAATACAACAACATGAAAGCCTTTGTCTTAAAACTATGGGGTTGGCAATAAATAGTGAATAGACTAATCAAAGAAGTTCACTTGTATTCTTCTCCACCATTCTATCCTATTCAAAATTACTTATCAAATTTAAAAAAAAATTATATGAGGACAAGATGCTCTGGAGCATGTGCAAAGATGGTCCTGATGGCCATTTTAGTGTTAATTCTTTCTATGAGATGATGAGAAGTCTTGGTTGCTTGGATTTCCCTCAACAGGTTATTTGATGGGTAAAAATTCTAACTAAAAGTGGCATTTTTTTCATGGTTTGCGACTTGGTGGAAAGTCCTTACTATAGATAAATTTGATGAAAAGGGGTATAATGCTGGAAGAGCAAGACTTAGATATAGTACTTAAGTGCTGTTCTTTAGATTCTCCTCTTAAGATTCTGCCATGTGACTTTTTTCTCATGGGATGACAATGTATTTTTTAATTAAGCAGCTACATGGCAAAATCTTAGAAGGGGAACCTAAGGAACAACACCTAAGGTGTTGTATATAAGTGTTGTCCATGCTGGAAAATTGGAGTGTTTTGTGTAAAAAGTAACAAGAAAACTATGGAACACTTGCTGCTTCATTGTCCAGTGGCTATGGAATTATGGATTCATATTTCTAGCTTTTGGATTAAATTGGATGGTGCCTAAGACTGAAGCATATGTTGCAATGTTGGCAAAGAAGGCCAAATTCTTCCAGAAGTATAGTATGGAATACGGTTCCTGGATGTTTAATGTGGTATATTTGGAGAGAGAGAAATAGGAGAATTTTTGAAGGTCAAGAAGTGTCTTTTCTGGGGATTATTTTATAGGATCCTTATTCTTTTGGATGTCTTTGAATCCAAGTTTATGACTTTATTGAAGCTCTGGTTATGTAATTCTACGAAGAGTTTTAGGGAACACAACCTGTATACTTATTTGATTTGTAGTTGTACATATGTATCTTTGTTAATAATAATAATAATCATATATATATATATATATTCCTATAAAAAAAGTTTGGGTAAGGAGTTTGAACCTGTGGGGTGAAGCCATTCACTAGATATTTCAAAGACCACTGTGGTATGGTTCTTTTACATAATCTTTGTTGAGCAGTTGAGGTTGGGTAAGGAGTTTGATCCTGGAAGGTGACCCATCTGTCCATTGTGCAATTTACCTATTAAAATCTTATGTAATATTGGGGATGTTTTTCAATATTGGTGCTTGGGCCAATGGTCTTTGGACCAAAGGGCATCTTTTTTATTTTTATTTTTTATTCCTTTAATGTTTTTCCTATAGTCTAACAAAGATGAAATATCCTTTTAATTGCCTTTTTTTTTTTTGGAGTTTATAAAAGAACTCCTTTAATTTCATGCATTTATTCGCTCATTCAGTTTTTGGTTTCAGCTGTCAAATGTTTTCTTTGTAAAGCAGGTGTGTTATCTTATTCTCTTTTGTTATGTTTGCAGGGTATATTTTGGAAATTTGAATTGCATCGTGGTGGCCAAAAGTTAATTATTCCTGTAAGAATATTCTCACTCTTTCACTTCAAAATGCACCCATATTCTTCCATTCCTGTAAGAATAGGATGGATAGAGTGAAAAGCTATTAGAACCTTTTTGGCTTATGTCTTTCTAATCTGTTGTTGATGGACTACATCTTGCAGATTCTACTCTCCAGGCATTTGAATCCTGTGTTTGCAACTGGAGCATTCATACTTCCAACATCACTTTACTTTGTACTCAAGGTTATTGCATATTGCAAACCCTTTACTGTTTTCTTTTTTATTCATGCCAAAAGGATAAGTGAAAGGATGTGTTTATTGATTATTCTTGTTAAAATTGAATAAAATTCAGTCCTCGGAACAAATGTAAGAAATTAATATTTGGATTAACCATGCTTTTGTTCCTCCAAACTTGTTGATTTTTCTATCTGGTCCTTATAATTCCAGTTGCAACAATGTTGCCCATCATTTCGTTCTTCTATCCAAATTCAAGCTAAGTAACTTGGACTAAATTGCTGATATGGCAATTGATTACCATGTCACATGGAATGTCAACTAAGAATTCTCAAATTTCTTTCTTTTTGTTTGTGCTTAAGGATAATTTTTTAATAAACAGAAACTCCTCTCTCTCTTCCAAGACCTCTCTCAGCCCCCTCAGCTAAAGCCCCAAGATTGGAAGAACGAGAAGCCCAAAACAAACTCTCCAACTAGCTAAAAAATCAACAAACCTTCTAGGTATCACCCACTGAACCCCAAAAAGTGCAAAGACCATATCCATAATTCCTTGGCAATGGCATAATGTAGCAGCAAATTATCCTGAGTCTCTCCAGCCCCATTCCACATATGACACTAACTCACAAGAATAATATGGTGCTTTCTCAAGTTATCCACTGTCAGAATTTTCCCCAAAGAAGCAACCCAAGTAAAAAGGGCCATTTGAAGTTGGGATTTTACGCTTCAAAATAGTTTTCCAAGGACACGTCTCCACTCCTGTAGGAACTGGTGCTCTGCAATCATTCTCTTTCTTGATAGATTGGCTGTCAGCTTTGTGAAACCAATCATTCTCTTCCTTTCTTGAATTTCTTGATTTACGTAATTTTTGTACTTGATTTGTTTGACCCCTATACACTTCTTGTGTACTAGGGCATCCCTTTCTTGATATCAAAAAATCTTATTACTTATCCAAAAAACAAGTGCTCTGCAATAAGATCTAACCTCAAAACCCTTCTAAATAGACGACCTCTAGCACATCTTATCCTCTTCACCATCTCGGACTGCTATTGAATAAAATAAATCCAACAACAGCTAGAGTGACTCAAATTCCAAAAATGTTGTTATTTAAGTATCCTCCTTAAATAACATCTTATCCTCTTCATCATATCTCAAGACCCACTAAGTGCGTGTATAACTACAAATAAAAAAATGTCACAAAATCTGCTGGCAGAATTGTTTGTGGTGACTATCTGCTGTCTCTTTTTCGTATTCATATGGATCTCTTGGGATTGGTTTATTCTGACTCATTTGGGAGGGTGGGGAACAACATTGGTATACTGTTGAACAGCTGACTCTGTACAAAGTAATAATGGCTTGTAAAGCCTGGATTCATGTGGCATGGTCTCTGGAAGCTGTGCTAACCCTTTGGGTTATGTTTTATCAGTTGGATACTATTAGATGTAAATGTAAATGGGCTGGAATCATGAATGTTCAACTGACCAAAAACTCAATGTTATTTGTCCTAATAATATAGCTTCTAGTCCCAAGGCAGGTAGGCTACAGGTTGCTTTGTTTTTCAAAAAAATGACATTTTTCTTACAACTTCAATGTAGCTGAACTAATTTTTTGCCTTATCTTGCTACTCTCCACTATTTAGCTGCCATTTTAGTGCTGTTTTCAGATTAAAAAATTCTAGCATTTAGGTATCTATTAATGTGATTTACATGGCTTTCCCAATGGCTAGTGATGTTCTTTAGTTGCTCCTTATTCTAAATTCTATCCAGAGTTCCATATTCACCATTAATTGTATTATATGGTGTCACAATTCATAAGTGGGATATGTAAATGTGTGGAGAGATGGAAGTTTTGTATTAATTATTTATCTGCATATTTTTGCTTATTTTGTGTCCTTTGCTTGCATGCAGAAATTTGTTTTTAAACCTTATTACCTTAAAAGGGAAAAACAGAAGGCTTTAGAGAATGTGGAAAAAACTTCTGCCAAGGTATGAGTTACTTTACTATTGTTTGTCTAGATACAACTTCTGATTGATCAGTTTTTCTTGTATGGAAGCTATATATCTACATCCATTCACGTTCACAATATGTGACATGCATGACACCTATAAAAAAAAAACAATATGGGACATGCATGTAGATGCAAACCTTTATAATGCATGGTCTGCCATCTTGCATGTTTGTAGGAGTATATAGATCTCTCTCTGCATAGCATGTAAATAGAACAATGAAAAATGGTCATGGTATTTTATAGATAGCAAAATGTGCGGATGAGACATGCTTGCAGTTGCAAACTTTCATAATTCAAGTCAAGCTGAATCACTACCTGAACAGAACCCAAGTAACTTGCTGGGAGTATAGCTCATTTCCAGCCTTAAACAAAGACAAACTTCTTGACCCATTGCAAACTAGTAGATCGAAGCCTTCGAAACCTTCACCTTAGCTTGATTTCAAATTGACCCTAAATTTTTTTAGTTTGGGCACATTTACTAAGCAGTTAGGTAGGCATATAAGCCATTCAGATTTGGTGCCACAAACTTAGTAAACCTGGATCTGAAGTTATTCTGTACTAGGAGCCGGGTCATTGTGTTCAACCAGTGGGTTATTGACTTATTGGTCGAATCGCAAGGTTAATTACAAATAAAAAATATTTTATATAAAAAAATTGAAATAGATATAAAAATAAGCTTGAGAAGTCATAAAATATATGTGTTAGCTCTTTGGCTGTGAAGTAGTGTCAAACCAAAATACCTAACAATAAAGGAGCTAAATTCAAATGCTAGCGAATGCTTTCCATGCCAATTCCACCAACCAAAAAGAGTACCCGCAACTGATTTTGGCAAGACCCAAGAGATCCCAAAAGATCTAAACACCAAACTCCACAACCGATTAGCCTTACCACAGTGAAGTAACAAATGATCCACTGTCTCCCCATTAAATCGGCACATGATGCACTAGTCAACAAAATCCATCCTTCTACCCCTCAAATTGTCACCTATAAGAATCTTATTCCATACAAGCAGTCCACACAAAGAAGGAAACACGTTGAGGACTTTAACTTTCCAAACGCCTTTCCAAGGAAAAATAATGGGCAATGGGCTTCTCAACTTATTGTAAAATGAACGGATATCAAAATCTTCTCAACTTATTGTAAAATGAACGGATATCAAAATCCCCATTCTTTGTCAACTTCAATTGCATACGATCTCTATTCTCAGAGGGAGGTAGATTTGAGTCCAAGGTATGCAGAAATTCATCCACCCCACCCATTTCCCAATCATTAGGTCTTCGAATAAAATGAACATTCCAGCTTCTCCGATCCTCTATCCCCAACCGTTCAAGGGAAAAGGCCACCGATGCCTCTTTATTGGATGCAATCCCATACACACTCGGAAAAGTCAATTGAAGTGAAGAATCCCCACACCAATGATCTGTCCAAAGCTTAACTCTATCTCCCACCCCCACCTCAAAGCAAATATTTTCTGCTAAAGTCCCAACCCATGTAGATACTTCTCCACAAGCCACACCCATGTACCACTCTACCTAGCTTGGATGACCATCCCCACCCCACCCCCCCGCCGTTCTTCCCCAAACTTTAGAGCTACAACCCTTCTCCAAAACTTTGTCTCCTCAATCCCAAACTGCCATAGCCACTTCCCTAGTAAGGCTTTATTAAAAGTAGTTAATTTCTTTACTCCTAACCCATCATTTTTCAAAGGTGCACACACCTTGTCCCAACCCACCAAATGAGTCTTAGAGTCGCCCCACAAAAAATCCCTTTGCAACCTNAAGCGTTAGCTCTTCCTGAAAAAGATGTGATCCAGTCGCACCTTCCATATGCCTACCTTATTATGACTTCACTCCAGTCACTATACCTGCCTTCAACATCCCCCTCCTTAAGGTTAAAGACTTAGGGTAACAACTTCAGGCGTGGCCATTTCCCATAGAATGACCAAAGGTGTGTACAAGGCCTGGGAACAAATATACCGCTGTATGCTACTAGCGATTCCGGCTTCATGTAGGCGAGTTGTAGCCTACAATCCGAATTGAGAATAGGTTTTTTGGGGTTAGCTCACCCTCACAGGATCTCCTAGCAAATGTAATTCAGCTCATTTAGTAAACAAGTGAGCCCAATGAGCTATGTCCCTCTTTTGTATTTTGTTATTGATTTTTTTTTTAAGCTCAGCTTGTTTGATAGCCTACTCCATATAATTAACCAAGGAGGTTATGTGGATATTACAAGTATGTGCTTAGATTCCTATTTCAATATCTTCTCCCACGTTTTTGACCTTTCTCTATTGTTTCCTTCTGAAGGTCCACATGAACATAGAAAGTATATGTATTTATGTGTGTGTGTGTGTGAAACAAAAATGCTCTGAAAAATGTTTATTTTCTATATTTAAAAGTATAGAACATGTATTAAACGTTTTCCATAGTATACAATTTATACTTCAATTTGACCATACTAAAAATGCTTTAATAATTTAATGGGTAATATAATTGTTTATTGTGCCAATTAGTTCCATGTTTTATTATTTATCATTAAACATCAATATTTTCATCTTTTTATTGTAATTCTGTATTTTTTTCTTTGATCTACTAAGCTTTTCCTATAATTTGGATGATTAGAGCTTAATGTCATGTAATATATAAGTAGTTGAGTAAATATATATTGAAAATTTTAATTTAATGGTATGACTTAATCCGAGCAGTCCTTCCCTCTTTCATGATTCTTTTAACTTAGAAAAAAAATTAAATCATTTTAGTTATTTAAATTATATGAAACAATAGATAATTTACTTGTTATTGGGGTTCAAATGATAACCACTGGTAATGGTATTCTTTGTAGTGTCACATGTTTGTGGTTTGAACCTCACCTCCCTCCACTATCTACCTATCAAAAACAAATTTATTTGTTATTTTTCTCTTCTTTTTTCATTTTAGCTAAGTAAGTGAATGAAGGAATATAATAAACATCTCAAATGGTTGGGCATAAGCACAAGGATACTCGAGTGTGTAGGGTTGAGCCAGTAGTCCTTTTAACACCTATTTTTTCTTCTCATCAGAGTTATTTCTTTTCCTTCATTTACTTTTTGTTATTTTGATAGAAAACATAGCCAAAATTTTGGGAAAAAATATATTAAATATATGATATACCTAATGAGTTGGTTTTTAATAATATCTTATGAAATTATACTTAGGTCTTGACTTTTTCATTTTAATCGTAATATATAAATGATTTTTTTTTTTCTTTTTTACGTTAAAATTTCAAAACGTATTTCAAAACGTTTTTAAAACTTTGAACTGAATTAAACCCATATGTGCGCTTGTCGTATATATCCCAATCTGGCTGTTACTAACTCTATATATATATATATATATTAAACAGTGATATCTTGGTGAGTAGATGATGCAGGTTTCTATATCACGTACTGTATGGCACGATTTTAGGAAGTTGACTTCCAAGCATCTCCTCAATCCTATTTAGAACAGCTTTTTAACCATACACATTGGAGTGCCCAAAAAGAGAGCACAGGACTCCACAAGGAATTGGTAGCTGCATTACCTTCGCCCTCATACCATTCTACATGTATTTAGAAACCTGATTCATCTACTCAGCAAGTGATCGATATTTAGCTTCAGCAAAAAAAAAAAGTGATCAATATTTAATATATTATTCTTGTGATCTTAGAAACAAAGGGGAAAATCAATATTCATTCCCTATTTAAAGAAAGTTTTTTTTTGATAAGTAATAATGATATATATTCAAGAACATTGCCTTATGCAAAAAAACATAAGGCAGAGAGAAAAATACAAAGGGAAAGGAAAGAGAAGAAAGAAGAAAGAAAAGAAAAGATACTAATGACATAGGAGAGAGCCCCACAAAAAATCCCTTTGCAACCTCTCAATTTTATTGGCCATATGCATAGGGATGGTAAAAAGAGATAAATAATAAGTGGGAAGACTAGATAATGTGCTTTTAAGCAACGTTAGTTTTCCGCCTTTAGACAAATACATCTTCTTCCAACCGGCCATTTTACGCTCAAATTTCTCCAAGATAGGATTCCAAATAGTGGGAGACTTATGGGACGCTCCTAATGGCATACCAAGATAGGTCATAGGCAAAGACCCAATCCAGCATCCCAAAATCTCTGCCAAGACAAAGACATTAGGGACCTCTCCAATGGGAACCATCTTACTCTTCAACGCATTAACCTTTAAACCTGTCACTGCCTGGAAACAAAGAAGAAGCATCTGAACATGTAGAATTTGCTCCTCATCTGCATCGCAAAACAGAATAGTATCATCTGCAAACAAAAGATGCGAGTGATATAGTATTATGGATATGTGGGGAAGAACAAAAGTTATATAGACAAGGAAAACTGATTCCCTTTTAAAGTTTAAGAGACCAGCAATATAGTATTATGGATATGTGGGGAAGAACAATTCTGTTATCTAACCATGAAAATTTCCAATACACGAGGAATTTTCAGTACTTTTTTTTAATAAGTAATAAAAATATATTATAAAAAGAAGAAAGGTATCACTTGAGTATACAGGGAGTATACATTAGGAACAAAGTACAAATTGAGAGCGTAAAGTACAAAAGTCCATAAACCCATGAACTGAAAATAAATCGTGAATTGAAGAGAAAGAATGACAGCCTAACACTGCAACCTAGTCCAAAAGAGTCTTGAAAAAGAAAAGTTTGAGATCTGAAACTTTTTTCTCCAAGTCTTCAAAATGCCAGTTATTCCTGTTCCACTTAATGCACCACATCAAACAATGAGAGACAACCATCCAAATAGTACTATTCTAATGTCGCCCAAACTTTCCTTGCCAACAAGCCAATAGCTCCTCCACTGTCTTCGGCCTAACACAGTGATTGCCAAACAAGGTAAACACTAGACCACAAATCAGAAGCAAAAGAGCAATGGATAAGGAGGTGGTCTACTAATTCCCCATTCCTTTTACACACGCAACACCAATTCAAAATCAAAATCACCCATTTCCGAAGATTATCAATAGTCAAAATATTCCCCAAAGTTGCAGTCCAAACCAAAAAAGCAACTCTAGAAGTGACCTTTGGCTTCCAACAGTCTTCCAAGGGACGGACTGATCAATACTCTTTGTCAAAACCTGATGGTAGAAACAAACTGCAAAACCTCTTCCCATAGCAGGTTTCCAACAAATCTTATCGTCCCCAACACCTCTCAAAGACAACGCATAGATTCTATCCATGAAATTGTAGAAGGATTCCAATTCCCAATCTTGAGTGGCTCTTACAAAAATTAAATCCCAGAAAAGAACACCATTTGAGAACTTCATTACATCAGCCACATAGGCCTCCATATTTGATATTTCAACTAATAGCAAATAGTTCTGGATAGCTCAAACTCAAAGTATGTCAGGTAGGAGTTTCAAATGGAAGAAGTCTTTGTGTTTACTAATTAGGTTCTCAATATTTGCAAATGTTAAGACTTTTAAGTTTATATTGTGATTCTTTGGGTTTGAGTGTGTGTGTGTTTTCTGATTTTGGTCGCACAAGGTGAGTTTCACTTATTCTTTTCTTTAGCTGTGTTCTAAAATGTTGAATGATTATACTTATTTTAGCCCTTGTTATGCGTAGGTTCAAGAGGCAAGAGCAGCAGCGGAGAAAGCTCAGAAGTTACTACAAAATGTGGCCAATAGGAAAAGAAATAGGCAATTAGAAACAAACGGATTGATTATTACTAGAGCATTGTATGGAAATCGTACTGCTTTGAGTAGAAATGATGAATCAAGGGAAACACAACATGAATTGACTTCACAAGTCTTGGATGTTACACTTCCTCTAAATTTCCTTGTTAGTGAGTCCGGACAACTCAAGGTATTTCTCCTCCAAGTACTGTTTTTGCTTGTCTAAGTTGTTATGAATCCAATTTTGTATTAGTATATACTGATGTCAAAAGTTGAAATACTCTGATAAGTAAGCATATTTTTGTTGCATGTATCAAGGAGTGAACTTCTGAGCATCTACTTTATTAACAAGCCAAAGGGCATATTGTTATAACCTGTCCAGATCATCCTCTTCTAAGGTTCTTAATCCAAGTTGCATAATTTCAGACTGAACCTTTCCAACTCATTACCCAAATCATAATTTCCATTTGGTCTATGGTATTAACTCTATCATCTCATCCTACTTGTAGGTCCCTTTATGTAGTGAACAGAGAGAATCCTTGACCTCATTTTTAAACCTAAAGTTTAATCCAGTGATTAAAAGTAACTAAAAAATTATGATTTTGATAGCTTCTTAAAACACATTATAAGAAGCTTCTTTACCATATCTTCTTAGGAGTTCCCTAAAGCCAGACATAGACTAAAGTAAATTATGACTGTCTGCCAGTCCATTTTAATCCACTATGCATTTCACTTCATACTCAAAAATCCTTTGGTTTTTATATTTTTCATATCCCATTTCTGTTATTGCAGCTGCATGAGGGTGTGAAGAAGTCAGGCATCATGGGCTTTTGTGATCCATGTCCTGGAGAACCTAAGCAGCTGCATGTGGAGTACACCTACAGAGGCGGGAGATATCAGGTATGAATGACAGTTTCTCTTTTGTTGTAAGCAACTAAAAAAGGTGTTGATGAAGGTTAGGTCTTGTATTTACTAACTTGAAATTTGTGAATCAGGTGGGCGTTGATGATTATGAAGAGCTGCTAATACCCCAGGAATCACATATAATCTAATTTTTTCTTTTTTCTTTTTTCTTTTTCATGGTGAACTAAAAGCACCATTGGTCTATACTTGCAATGGCTCTTCCTATTTGTAATTTTTTGTCGAAGGCAGTTTTTGTTGCCTTTAGGCACGTCTCATGGACACGAGATTTAACTTCGAAGTGATTCCCACTTTTGAAGCAAGCAATGCAAGAATTGGAATTGGAGTTTAAATGTGTACAATTTTGAATCAAGTTTGTTTGTTTGTTTATTTATTTGTTTATTATTTCTCTCGTATTTTATTCACTAAAAGTTTGTATGTTTGTTTGGAGAGAAAAAAACAGAAAAAGAAAAAGAAAAGGCCTTATACACCGGCAAGGCCTAAACAATCTTAGTAGGGAGAACCTGAGACAAGCCTACCATTTAGGCCCCATTCGCAAAAAAGATGGGTTCCTCTGTTGTTATATATACTAGCCCACGTAGGGTCCGTTTGGTTCCCGTAAAATATTTTCCGGAAAATAAGTATTTTTCGGAAATGCTATTTTCCGGAAAAGGAAAATATTTTCAAGTGTTTGGTTATATTATGAAAATTGTTATGCAAAATATTTTTATGTGTTTGGTTCTATTAGGAAAATGCTATTTTCCTACGATTTTTTCCGACAGTAAATTCCGGCAACAACAATATCCGGCAACATCCGGCAACAACAACAACAACGCAAATTCCGGCAACAACAACACAAATTCCGGCGACAACAATAACAACAACAATTTTCATTCCTCAGCTCCCAAACAAATATTAACATCATTCCTCAGTCCACAGCCACAAAAATACAAAACCCAAAGACAAAAAATCATCAACAACAACGATCAAACTTAATGAGGGTGTGAAGAAGTCAGGCATCATGGGCTTTTGTGATCCATGTCCTGGAGAACCTAAGCAGCTGCATGTGGAGTACACCTACAGAGGCGGGAGATATCAGGTATGAATGACAGTTTCTCTTTTGTTGTAAGCAACTAAAAAAGGTGTTGATGAAGGTTAGGTCTTGTATTTACTAACTTGAAATTTGTGAATCAGGTGGGCGTTGATGATTATGAAGAGCTGCTAATACCCCAGGAATCACATATAATCTAATTTTTTCTTTTTTCTTTTTTCTTTTTCATGGTGAACTAAAAGCACCATTGGTCTATACTTGCAATGGCTCTTTCTATTTGTAATTTTTTGTCGAAGGCAGTTTTTGTTGCCTTTAGGCACGTCTCATGGACACGAGATTTAACTTCGAAGTGATTCCCACTTTTGAAGCAAGCAATGCAAGAATTGGAATTGGAGTTTAAATGTGTACAATTTTGAATCAAGTTTGTTTGTTTGTTTATTTATTTGTTTATTATTTCTCTCGTATTTTATTCACTAAAAGTTTGTATGTTTGTTTGGAGAGAAAAAAACAGAAAAAGAAAAAGAAAAGGCCTTATACACCGGCAAGGCCTAAACAATCTTAGTAGGGAGAACCTGAGACAAGCCTACCATTTAGGCCCCATTCGCAAAAAAGATGGGTTCCTCTGTTGTTATATATACTAGCCCACTTAAACACAAACATTACATTAGGATTTTCATTTTGGGTCCCCTTTTTGATTAGTTGTTGCCACGTGAGAGGGTGATCTGATTATCTTAATCCTAGTTCTCCTTCTAAAAGAAGGATGTCAATGCTTTGAGCTAGCTACAAGCCTCTTGGCATTACATTGGGAATTGAGAAAACTAAAGCTTGAAACATCTTCGAATTACTTCGATCACCTGCCAAATTTTCCAATTAACTTGCTTGGAACTATCTGTAATGCTTCTGATCACGTCTTTGCCATCACCTTCAATAATAAATTGGCTGCGTTCCTTGCAACTATGATCGCCACGGCCCACCAGACTGTAGGAGCTTCCGCTGCTGCTATGGAACGTGTATAAAGTGTTCCTTACCCAAGCTTGCAAGCCCTTTGCTACTAGGATCTCATGTTTAACTGCTAGGATCTCTTTAAAATGTTCATTGGGTATCTTGTTTTCATGCTCTTACAATGGTAGAATCTTTTAATAAAGGAATCTTCTTTGAAATAATATCAACTGATCCAGAGGTTTGTAGATAACAATAGCCACATGAAGATCATTGGGAAATGCCTAATCCTCTTATGGGATATGATGACTCTCACTATCATAACCATGATCTGGATGATGATGTTGATGAAGAATGGTTCCAAGGAAGAGATGGATGTGATTAGATATCTTAAGGGTCCTAGAAACGTCTTTAGACGTAACTCTTTATTCTCAACAATCCAATATCTATGTCTTTGTTAGAAGTATATCTAAGGCAATTTACTCATGCAAATAGGCTCCTACTTGCATTGACACTTGTTGACTAGGGCCTCAACTTTTCAGAATCTTATCTTGAGCATTAATACCTTGACAAATCCTTATCTGGTAGAAGACACTTCACAAGTCAGGCTTCTACCTTTTTCGACACTTGTAAATCCATGAATTAGGCCCCTACTTTTTTCAGAATGTATCATGTACGTTGCATGGTCTATAAATAGAGTCCTTGTAAGCTTGAGAAGGCAAGAGAGAGTGAAGGAAGCCTTCATAGCTAGACAAAAGTCCTTTGAGTCTCATATGTTTGATGTCAAGAAGTTGTTAAATCTAATAATATCTTTTGGTTTGTTGTATCTTGTTTTGTGTTCTATTTCTTATGTTCATACTATCTTTTATACTTTCTTAGTAGTCCATGTTATTTACTAGTTTCTATAATTTTCCTATTCGATAATCTTCTTACACTTCTTGTTTCTCTTGTGTGCAATCTTCATTCCACTCACACTAAGTCCTACTATTTTCAACTTATTTACAAAAATAAGAAAAAAAAAAAGAAAAAGAAAAATCATTGAACAATGTTACTTGCAGAAATGGAGCACTTGTCTATGACAATTACCTATTACTTGACAATTATATTAAAACTTCCTTTACACGACTTTTTCCCATTTGCCATGCATTCTGTCAATAAATTAATTATTTGACCCAACACAAGTCAAGCCTAAATTGTTCATAAATATCTCAATTCTTTTAAAACTCCAATACTAATGGCTACAAGACAATTAGCAAAGAATTTGCAAACCACCTAGATTAACAACCATCAAGCTGCAGCTAAAACGAGAAAGCACTACGTCCTGGATTAACCAAAACTAGCATTAACATATGCATCCTTGGTATAGATAGCGGTATAGATAGCAGTATAGATATTTGTTTACTATAAGCTTCTTTACTCCCTTACAAAACTCAATATATATTTACTTTGACATCCAATTTGATCAACTTCAAGATATTCTTCATATCTGATAAGGCCATTTATGAACTCAAAACTTTTCGTTGCAATTATAAATGGTATATAGAAGCAGAAAGAGCAAGCTTACGAAATTACTTTGAAACCCCCACCTTTGAGATCTCTGGCACTCCACTGCATTACATCAATCAGCAGTAAACAGGTTATTCAACCAAACAGCATATGAAAATCTGTAACCAAATTCTTTGAGAGAAAAAGAAATTAAAAAAAAAACAAAAACAAATGATTCCATGAAATTTCTGCAGAACAGACATAAGCCCAACACACAACTCTGTTATATGTAGATAATCTATTTTTGATGGCCAAAGCTATTAAAGAAGGCACTTTTCTTGGAATTGAATTAGGTAATCGGACCAAAATCCATCACCAGCAGGGAGCAAATTTCTTAAATCAAATAGGCTCCCAAGCAGGGGCACTAGAAAACTGCCCCGAATTAGAAAGAAGCCAAGAAACTGAATAATCAACCATCACCCACCATTTTCACCTGAAACATTTTGCTTTGAATGATTACAAGATCTTCTGACCTTGTTGGGTTCCATTTTTAACTGAAACAATTTGCTTTGAATGATTACAATATCTTCTGACATTGTTGGGTTCCATTTCCAACAATCCCTTTGTTCATTTGTTTGATACTAGCCACTTCAGCATGAAATGAACTGGCCACATCATAAATTATCCTATATCCGTACTTTGGATGTAAAGTTTCTTCTGGATGCCAATTATCGTGCCTAAGAAGCACAGAATTACCTTCCCCAATTTAGTGCTTGATAAAAGGCCTTATTTTATCTCTAAGTTCAGGAGTTTTCTCCAACACCAGGAGCAACTACACCCTTATCTTCAGTCCATTAGCTTCTAACTTTACATCGAACTTTCATATGGGGAGTGAAAATATTCAATGAATAAATTTGTGTTGCATTCTGGTTCTTTTTAAATCCTCTCACCAGGACAACAGGTGCTCTATCTAATATGATCCTGAATGATTTACATGAGGTATTGCTCTATAAAACATATGCTATTCTTATCTCACCCAAAGGCGATAAAAATGCTATCATATTTACAACAAAAATTCTGCACCTCCAAATCACAAATCTTAAATAGACCACGCATCAATGAGAAGTACAGAACTCTGAAGATGGGATGTTTTGCAGGCTGTCAGAGCATAATTTCTATAAAAACTTTTAAATACACGGCAACAAAGATTTAACAATTGACCATTTGGTCTATAATTTATTTGTCACTACATAATAACAGAAGAACCGCATATAACAGCTTGAATGCCAAAAAACAGTGGACATTATATGAAGTTGTTTCTGATGATGAGTTCACCATTGGACGGGTCAAAAGATGCTTCAATTACTGTAGAAATATGTTCCACCGTCTTTCTTGATTCATGGATTCCAACTGCAACAGGGTTTGCCAGAAGCTTTACTCCTTGCTTCCAATATCTCTTATCTGAATCAAACATGTAAAATGATAAATATAAGCAAGACCTACTAATTAAAGATTGTTTTGCAAAGAGAAAGTGGGATATGATTGAGTATCAAGTAACCAATTAATTATTAGCCACTTCTACACGGAGTTAAACCATACCTGGCCCTGTAGATAACACAATGGAATTATCTGAATCCATCACCCAATCAATCCATAGTGCAAAGCCATGACAAATTCCAGGCTCAGTGAATTCAACCTAAAATAAACACTTTCAATAATCAATTAAGCAGTATGATATGGTCCTTAGAATGTAATGAAATATTTATCGTGGTTAAGTTTACCATTACCAAGCAATGATTTTCAATAAGAATAACAAAATTGATAATCTGAGTATATTAAATATTTAACCGTTACTATTGTTGGAGCAATGAGGAAGAGTAAATTGATTTAAGTCGAGGAAATGAAACAAGGTAGAGGAAAACCTAAAATAATATTTAGTAAAAAATGACATGTCAATTAAAGGGATAACAAAGAATATGACTTCAAATAAGATAGAATGATGGAACAGAATACATATGCTGTTGGAAAAAACTTTGGGGCCTAAGGCTGGGTTGTTGTATTACTGTTGGACAAGACAAATCACATTTGTTTTGATTGCCACAAAGTGAATTTGTACGTAAAAGAATTTTGTAATGGGAAAAATAGCAAATTCAGTCATTTTTAGTCAATGGATGTTACATTATGAACAAAAGGTTTGTCCATTTGATGCCACACACAACTCAGTAACTGATTCAATCAGTAGGCTATGTCATAATTAGTACTGATAAGGCTGGGTTGTTGTATTACTGTTGGACAAGACAAATCACATTTGTTTTGATTGCCACAAAGTGAATTTGTACGTAAAAGAATTTTGTAATGGGAAAAATAGCAAATTCAGTCATTTTTAGTCAATGGATGTTACATTATGAACAAAAGGTTTGTCCATTTGATGCCACACACAACTCAGTAACTGATTCAATCAGTAGGCTATGTCATAATTAGTACTGAAAAAGTTGTACCCAGCGCACAAACCTTCCACTATGTCATGGTCACTACTTAAACCATTAAAATTCCATGATTAAATTTTTTCATCATTGTTGCTCAAGAGACATTGATGCAATGGTTCACCATGCCTGTTGCCTAATAAGGCTGAGGGTGCCATAATAGAAATTCATATAGATTAATCCATTATTGGTGCTCATATAACAATGAGGCAATGGTTCACCATGTCTGATGCCTTGATGCAGAACAATGAACATGCAATATGTTCCTTCACATGCGCTTTGAAACTTTTTATTTTTTATAATTCGATAGTTGGGGGAGGGGTGATTTGAACCCTAGACGTCTTAATTAAAAACGCCATGAAATGCTAGTTGAGCTACAAGGCTCTTGGCCTGCTTTGCAACTAAATTTAAGAATATAAACCACCATAAAAGATATTGGAAGATCAGGACTAATATTAGCCACCAGATGACCAAATTTTTACAAGAATGTCCAAGTCTAATACCACTTTGTTTTGGGATGAAAATGCCATCTTGTTTACAAGGCACAAGCGGAATACCTGGGCTTTTCCATAACATGGTTTTATTGGTTTTGAAAAATCAAACTCCATGACGGTAAATATCTCACTGAGTTCCTGGAATGTTTTTCAAAGAAGCCTCATTAGCGACAATGATATTATTTTCATCCAGAAAGGAATTTTATCTTCTTTTGTTACAGAGAAGATTTGCTTCATAAAAAATGAATTCTATGAAAATTGATTACCTTAATTTCCCCACACTGCCAGATATAAAAAGGCAAACAGGGACCCTCTTCTGGTGCAGGTAATTCACCGCATGCCCCTAAGGTAGTATTTACAACTGAATGGTCAAAACCTTCAATATTACTCAAGCAACGACGACTCTTCCATAAATCCTGAAAAAAAGTTTTCCAATCACATAATCTACTCAAAACAATCACTATATTGGTTCAAACAAATAAGACGCAATGACACAAGTACAACATTAACTTACAGGGAGAGACATTGCACAAGCCTTCAGTAGTCCTTTACAAGGCATAACCAGTACATCTTTGGAGAGGACAGAATCAAGCAAATACCGTTCCTTCCTTAAACCCAGACCAAAAACACAAGGAAATTAATACATAAAAAAAAAAAAAGAAAAAAGAAAAAGAAAACAAAAGGTGTATAACTCTGTGTGTGTGTGTTTGGACTATCAACAGACCACCTTCATTTAACACTTCCACAGAAAAGGATGGTGATAAACAAACTTTTGGAGAGGCAATGATTTAAACAAATCCGGACAAAACAAATATTAACAAAGGTTGACTAAATATCCTGAACGTCTTAGTGGTGAAATAAATTAGTGGATAGGTGACTTGTTCACATAAATGGATGGATAGATAGCATTAGGATGTGAGACCAACTAAGCAAGGAGCACACTTTTTTAGTAACAGATCAAATTAATGCATGACGTAATGAACCTTTAGAACTTTCATTGCCTCACTAGAAGTATACCTGGTAATATTTTATAAATCCACCTGTACAAAATTATAATATGAGAGAAGTTAACCCATAAAAACTCATGCATTTCAGTTGAATGAATGAATTCTTAATAAGGCAATTAAGCTATTCATGATTTAAGCACAAAACCATACACCAATCTTGCAAACCAAAATTATATTAGGATCTGAAGCTGCAAAGAAAAAGCATATTTTCATATTTACACTCTAACCTTTGAGAGGTACAGTTTATGCCTGAAATAAACTTATATTTTAGATGGCAATTTAAACTAAAATTGAAAGTTTCAACAGATATAACCACAATCATTAGGACCGCACAAGTGGAGGTCAGTATCATTAATACTTTTTGGAGAAAGCATATGTTCATGCTAGTAAATTTTTTTGGCAGCAAATTGTTGATAGCTGCAATCAGTTATTGAAGGGATGATATTACCCAAATAATGAGCATCAGCAGATGACAGATGTACCCCTAATCTTCATTCAAGTACACAACAGTAATGCAATTTCAAACCCACAGGTTTCAACTAGGCATACGTTTGGCACATCTTAAACATGTCAATTGGCTTATCTAATGCTATTATTTGTCAACAGACATGAACTGCCAATCTTAGCTGTGAGAATAGGTTCTTGAGCGTGTGACTTTTTTAATATCTAGCATAAAATGAGTTACATTAATAATGGCCAAGCGGCCAATTACATAAATCCTAGGTTCTTTATGACTAATGCATTGATTGTCAATAAATGAAGATACTAATTCCATTATAGAATATGCTATATAAAAGCAGATGCACACAACACCTTACAAAGTTCAGGGCCAAATAAAGTAGGCATGTTTTGAGATCCGAAGTGTAGTTTATATTCAGAGACTACAAGCTATCTTTACTAGAGTCCAAGTCAAACACTTAATGCCACCAGGATCCACATGCCATAGATATTCATTAAAGCATAAAATACAGCAGGATCAAATAATAATTCAATTTACCAAAATCGCAGATTCTGCCATGGAAGCATGCCCTCATTTCCATAATAGAATGGTTCTCCGATCAATAGATCAACCTACATAAGAGTATAATTACAAATTATTTATATCCAAATTATCATTGGTTAATAGTAATTTGGAGTAATATATTTAATCAAGCCAAAATTTTCAAAGAATAGTGGATAAATGTCACAATGCTCAACCAAAGATATGCTATTAAGTAATATGCAAACACATATAACCACATGGTGGGGGTCCTATAACTTTGGCATCTTAAACCACTCGTTTTATTCTGAACATTAGTTTTAAATAAAGAAAAAAAAAAGGAGTAATATTTCGAAGCATGTCAGAGAGGTATCCTGGCAAACTAGGATGGAATTACCTTTTTCTGATGTGTATCATGCATAGTCAAACATGTTTTCCTCTTTTCAAGAACTTCAACACGATCCATTGAAAAACCGTTTGCATCAGCAACAGCTTGCAAATATTGGGCACCCTTGTCCCTCAGCCCCGGAAACAATGATATTACATGTGATGTTTTTGAAAGATGTGCAACAAGAAGGGTTAAGAAAACACTATCATCCGCAACAATGCATAGTGAATTAACTCTTTCCTGCAACTGTAAAGAATACTCTGATTTAGAAAAGGTAAAAGATGTGGAAAAATAGAACAAGGATGAGAAAAAGTTTGTGTAAATATGTGCACAGGTGTATGCATGCATGTGGGAGAAAGAGAGAGATTACAGCATTTCTTAAGGCTTGAAACATGGATTGTCTCCATTCTCTGTCTCCATAAATTGCTATTCTTTCTGGTGATAGTATGAGCTGTGGATCGCCAGTGTCAAAGCCACTTTTTCTCGGGACATCGGTCTTGAGATTATAAAAGATGCTAGTTTCAGCATGAACAGCGTGTAAATAAACCTCTTCGTCCTTGGAGACAGACATACCTTTTCCTGGAACAAACCAAACACACTGTTTCCAATGGTCACACCAATGCCCAGCACCTGATGAAGCATCAAACCACCTTTATAAGTTACAAGAGCATGAAACTACAAAGTTCTACTGAGGAATTTATCTAGTAACTGAAGCCCTAGGTAAAATTCTTAAGGGTGAACCAGAAAGCAGCATCAGGCATTGAAACAGCACCATTCAACTAAACTTGTATGATTAGCTTTCATTTACCCACAAAAGTTTCTTGACTGTATATCAACAAAAAGGCTAGCTACGTAGCTCACGCCATCAACATATTTCCTCAAAGGCATGGATGATGGATGCAAACAAGGTTTAGGAAAACATTAATTCCAGAAAAGGTAAACACATACGTTCAGTAAGCATTCTTAAACATTCTCTCGGTGTCTCAGTCACTTGAAGATACACTTCTTTACCAAGTGGCCTAACTTCCTACGCACAGTAAGTGTATAATTACAGCAGAAACTAGAATGAAAATGCTTCCAATCACAAGAGAATTGTATATATAACTAACTTGTGTTCATTGCTGAACTTATCCATCCAGGAGCAGTAGAATAAAAGATAGTCCCTTCACAATCAAGCTGAAGTATCCACCTGAATACGCACAAACAGACACACAGAGGCATCAGAACCATCGTAGGAAAGAATACTGCCGCAGCGAACAACTGTTGGAGAACAGATGTGATTACCATGAAACTACAGCATTAACTCTACCGTCATTAGTCGCCTTTATGTGCAGCTCAATTTCTCGATGACTGTCTGGCCGTTTCCAAAAATCAAATTCAAAAATTTTGAAGGGTTCTGACAGCTGGATGAATCTTAATTTAAGTAGAAAATTAAAACACTAGTAATTTCCAAGGAAGTTTGCTGATAAGTAATAAATGACATTACCAGCTTTATTTCTTCTTTTATTGCATCACAATGCATGGCATATTGTTGGGATTTGACATGTAAAATACTATCCAACCCACTTGGAACAAGACATCACAATCAAGCTGAAGTATCCACCTGAATACGCACAAACAGACACACAGAGGCATCAGAACCATCGTAGGAAAGAATACTGCCGCAGCGAACAACTGTTGGAGAACAGATGTGATTACCATGAAACTACAGCATTAACTCTACCGTCATTAGTCGCCTTTATGTGCAGCTCAATTTCTCGATGACTGTCTGGCCGTTTCCAAAAATCAAATTCAAAAATTTTGAAGGGTTCTGACAGCTGGATGAATCTTAATTTAAGTAGAAAATTAAAACACTAGTAATTTCCAAGGAAGTTTGCTGATAAGTAATAAATGACATTACCAGCTTTATTTCTTCTTTTATTGCATCACAATGCATGGCATATTGTTGGGATTTGACATGTAAAATACTATCCAACCCACTTGGAACAAGACAAATGCCATCACCTGCGTCTGCTTCATTATTATGTAAATCATGTAGCTTCCACAAAAATTTGCTTTCAACCAACTGAGTAAGGGTGAGAAGAAGAAAAGAAGAGAGGTGTTTTGGGGTGGGGAGACTGTGTTAGCCTTGAAATGATCAAATGAAATCCATCTCAACCTAGAGAAGTAAAATTAAAAATAAACTTAACAGATACCATAATAATGTACTACTAATTACTGTAACATAATTACAATCTATCCAAAAAAAAAAAAGTGCAACATATTTACAAATGTCTGTGAGGCACCATAAGATCAATAAACACAATTACATACAATGATAAAACCAAAAATAGAATCTTAGAAGAAAGACACAGAAACTTCGGTACGGACAATTTTCAGAGTAAAAGCAAATTGCTTTTACATGTCATAAATTTCGTAGTGGCAGGAAAGCATTTCAGAAAAATTGCCTTCTAATACTATCCTTCAGTATAATATATCCAAAAAACTAGGATCACTCTTAAGAGGACAAATTCAAGACCAGAACATGCATATAATAAGCTGTACATAGCATGTCAACTTTTATTTTAATAGAAAGACAGAAATAACAAAAAGGAGAATAATGTGTCAAAAAAATTTCACAAACGATAAAGTTAGTATTTTTGAACACCTGGCCATAGGTAGTTGCTCGGTATGGCACTGTTTGTGGATTTTCCACCAACAGCATGTCATGTGCATGTTGTAGAGATGGTATTAGCCCTTCGCCCAGTAATTCCGAGTCCAGTATCTCACTAACCTGCAATTACAGATGGCAAGACCCAATAAAACAGGGAACCAACCAAAGAAATTTGTGCTCAAAAGGACAACATTTAGTGAAACCCAATTATTCATCTTATACAATCAACCGTGGCTCCCATATTCACTAACAACCCCCATCTTAAACAAGGGAATTGAAGCTCAGAATGATACATAAAACATAGAGGCTGAAATGGTAAAATACACTTCATGTCTCTAAAGTTTGGTCCATGTTTGAATTTCGTTCCTCAAATACTAGAAGTTTTAAAAGATATCATCTTTGTCCCCGTCTATATGCCCTTAAAAAAATCTGCTTGATATAGCACATTAGAAAGCTGATGTTGCCTAACAACAAATTGCCAGACGATTAAATTGATCAACAATGCTACTAACACGACAAATTTCACAACTTGTCCAGGTGGCAGGCTGTAATTAATGCAACGTAACATGAGATCGCCTGACAATACTTTTATTATGCACTTATCACACTCTACCACCTCAGCAGTTGTGAAATTTGTTGCATAATTAGACTTATTGCGAAACTGATACATTTTAAAATTTTTAAAGCTGCAACTACTGAAAGAAATATATAATCAATGTAATGTCACCCACAAGAATATCTGCACGTGAAGGAATATCAACGCCAACTTGGAGCTCATCAGAGCGCTTGTTGAAAACTTTAATCTTTCTTTCCATGCCATTGAGCCTCGCTACTTTGCGCATCAACTTCACCATTGGCAAGTAAGACTCACACGCCGTTACCATTCCCTCAGTACTACTACTACCACTACTACGACGACATGTCGTTGATGAGTCCCCATTGCACATTGCCCTTGCAGCCATCATTGACAGCAACCCAGTCCCAGCACTGCACACACAGTACACACATTCATATAATTTTTGCGCAGTGAGAGAACGACACGTACTTGATGTGATTTTAAGGTTTTTTTTACCCGATGTCGATGACGTGGCAGGGTTGGGTAACGGTTTTATCGATGGCTTGGCGGAAGGCTTTGTTACGAGGAGAGTCGTTGAGCATGTCTAGATACGACGTCGTAGCCAAAAGGGGTTTCTGGGAATTGTTTGAAATTTGTTCTTCTTGTTCTTGTTCTTCGATGACGATCCATTCTGAGTTGCCGGTGAGAGGGTCGAGTCTGAGCTGGAAGGCGCGTTGAGTTGACTCGGAGCTCATGGCTCGGGTGGCCTTGAAGCGAAGTAGTGGTCGGGGAAGCACAAAACCATACACCAATCTTGCAAACCAAAATTATATTAGGATCTGAAGCTGCAAAGAAAAAGCATATTTTCATATTTACACTCTAACCTTTGAGAGGTACAGTTTATGCCTGAAATAAACTTATATTTTAGATGGCAATTTAAACTAAAATTGAAAGTTTCAACAGATATAACCACAATCATTAGGACCGCACAAGTGGAGGTCAGTATCACTAATACTTTTTGGAGAAAGCATATGTTCATGCTAGTAAATTTTTTTGGCAGCAAATTGTTGATAGCTGCAATCAGTTATTGAAGGGATGATATTACCCAAATAATGAGCATCAGCAGATGACAGATGTACACCTAATCTTCATTCAAGTACACAACAGTAATGCAATTTCAAACCCACAGGTTTCAATTGGGCATACATTTGGCACATCTTAAATATGTCAATTGGCTTATCTAATGCTATTATTTGTCAACAGACATGAACTGCCAATCTTAGCTGTGAGAATAGGTTCTCGAGCGTGTGACTTTTTTAATATCTAGCATAAAATGAGTTACATTAATAATGGCCAAGCGGCCAATTACATAAATCCTAGGTTCTTTATGACTAATGCATCGATTGTCAATAAATGAAGATACTAATTCCATTATAGAATATGCTATATAAAAGCAGATGCACACAACACCTTACAAAGTTCAGGGCCAAATAAAGTAGGCATGTTTTGAGATCCGAAGTGTAGTTTATATTCAGAGACTACAAGCTATCTTTACTAGAGTCCAAGTCAAACACTTAATGCCACCAGGATCCACATGCCATAGATATTCATTAAAGCATAAAATACAGCAGGATCAAATAATAATTCAATTTACCAAAATCGCAGATTCTGCCATGGAAGCATGCCCTCATTTCCATAATAGAATGGTTCTCCGATCAATAGATCAACCTACATAAGAGTATAATTACAAATTGTTTATATCCAAATTATAATTGGTTAATAGTAATTTGGAGTAATATAGTTAATCAAGCCAAAATTTTCAAAGAATAGTGGATAAATGTCACAATGCTCAACCAAAGATATGCTATTAAGTAATATGCAAACACATATAACCACATGGTTGGGGTCCTATAACTTTGGCATCTTAAACCACTCGTTTTGTTCTGAACATAAGTTTTAAATAAAGAAAAAAAAAAGGAGTAATATTTCGAAGCATGTCAGAGAGGTATCCTGGCAAACTAGGATGGAATTACCTTTTTCTGATGTGTATCATGCATAGTCAAACATGTTTTCCTCTTTTCAAGAACTTCAACACGATCCATTGAAAAACCGTTTGCATCAGCAACAGCTTGCAAATATTGGGCACCCTTGTCCCTCAGCCCCGGAAACAATGATATTACATGTGATGTTTTTGAAAGATGTGCAACAAGAAGGGTTAAGAAAACACTATCATCCGCAACAATGCATAGTGAATTAACTCTTTCCTGCAACTGTAAAGAATACTCTGATTTAGAAAAGGTAAAAGATGTGGAAAAATAGAACAAGGATGAGAAAAAGTTTGTGTAAATATGTGCACAGGTGTATGCATGCATGTGGGAGAAAGAGAGAGATTACAGCATTTCTTAAGGCTTGAAACATGGATTGTCTCCATTCTCTGTCTCCATAAATTGCTATTCTTTCTGGTGATAGTATGAGCTGTGGATCGCCAGTGTCAAAGCCACTTTTTCTCGGGACATCGGTCTTGAGATTATAAAAGATGCTAGTTTCAGCATGAACAGCGTGTAAATAAACCTCTTCGTCCTTGGAGACAGACATACCTTTTCCTGGAACAAACCAAACACACTGTTTCCAATGGTCACACCAATGCCCAGCACCTGATGAAGCATCAAACCACCTTTATAAGTTACAAGAGCATGAAACTACAAAGTTCTACTGAGGAATTTATCTAGTAACTGAAGCCCTAGGTAAAATTCTTAAGGGTGAACCAGAAAGCAGCATCAGGCATTGAAACAGCACCATTCAACTAAACTTGTATGATTAGCTTTCATTTACCCACAAAAGTTTCTTGACTGTATATCAACAAAAAGGCTAGCTACGTAGCTCACGCCATCAACATATTTCCTCAAAGGCATGGATGATGGATGCAAACAAGGTTTAGGAAAACATTAATTCCAGAAAAGGTAAACACATACGTTCAGTATTTTGTCCCAAGTATTATATTTCATATTAACCACATTCATAGGGCAAGCATTCTTAAACATTCTCTCGGTCTCTCAGTCACTTGAAGATACACTTCTTTACTAAGTGGCCTAACTTCCAACGCACAGTAAGTGTATAATTACAGCAGAAACTAGAATGAAAATGATTCCAATCACAAGAGAATTGTATATATAACTAACTTGTGTTCATTGCTGAACTTATCCATCTAGGAGCAGTAGAATAAAAGATAGTCCCTTCACAATCAAGCTGAAGTATCCACCTGAATACGCACAAACAGACACACAGAGGCATCAGAACCATCGTAGGAAAGAATACTGCCGCAGCGAACAACTGTTGGAGAACAGATGTGATTACCATGAAACTACAGCATTAACTCTACCGTCATTAGTCGCCTTTATGTGCAGCTCAATTTCTCGATGACTGTCTGGCCGTTTCCAAAAATCAAATTCAAAAATTTTGAAGGGTTCTGACAGCTGGATGAATCTTAATTTAAGTAGAAAATTAAAACACTAGTAATTTCCAAGGAAGTTTGCTGATAAGTAATAAATGACATTACCAGCTTTATTTCTTCTTTTATTGCATCACAATGCATGGCATATTGTTGGGATTTGACATGTAAAATACTATCCAACCCACTTGGAACAAGACAAATGCCATCACCTGCGTCTGCTTCATTATTATGTAAATCATGTAGCTTCCACAAAAATTTGCTTTCAACCAACTGAGTAAGGGTGAGAAGAAGAAAAGAAGAGAGGTGTTTTGGGGTGGGGAGACTGTGTTAGCCTTGAAATGATCAAATGAAATCCATCTCAACCTAGAGAAGTAAAATTAAAAATAAACTTAACAGATACCATAATAATGTACTACTAATTACTGTAACATAATTACAATCTATCCAAAAAAAAAAAAGTGCAACATATTTACAAATGTCTGTGAGGCACCATAAGATCAATAAACACAATTACATACAATGATAAAACCAAAAATAGAATCTTAGAAGAAAGACACAGAAACTTCGGTACGGACAATTTTCAGAGTAAAAGCAAATTGCTTTTACATGTCATAAATTTCGTAGTGGCAGGAAAGCATTTCAGAAAAATTGCCTTCTAATACTATCCTTCAGTATAATATATCCAAAAAACTAGGATCACTCTTAAGAGGACAAATTCAAGACCAGAACATGCATATAATAAGCTGTACATAGCATGTCAACTTTTATTTTAATAGAAAGACAGAAATAACAAAAAGGAGAATAATGTGTCAAAAAAATTTCACAAACGATAAAGTTAGTATTTTTGAACACCTGGCCATAGGTAGTTGCTCGGTATGGCACTGTTTGTGGATTTTCCACCAACAGCATGTCATGTGCATGTTGTAGAGATGGTATTAGCCCTTCGCCCAGTAATTCCGAGTCCAGTATCTCACTAACCTGCAATTACAGATGGCAAGACCCAATAAAACAGGGAACCAACCAAAGAAATTTGTGCTCAAAAGGACAACATTTAGTGAAACCCAATTATTCATCTTATACAATCAACCGTGGCTCCCATATTCACTAACAACCCCCATCTTAAACAAGGGAATTGAAGCTCAGAATGATACATAAAACATAGAGGCTGAAATGGTAAAATACACTTCATGTCTCTAAAGTTTGGTCCATGTTTGAATTTCGTTCCTCAAATACTAGAAGTTTTAAAAGATATCATCTTTGTCCCCGTCTATATGCCCTTAAAAAAATCTGCTTGATATAGCACATTAGAAAGCTGATGTTGCCTAACAACAAATTGCCAGACGATTAAATTGATCAACAATGCTACTAACACGACAAATTTCACAACTTGTCCAGGTGGCAGGCTGTAATTAATGCAACGTAACATGAGATCGCCTGACAATACTTTTATTATGCACTTATCACACTCTACCACCTCAGCAGTTGTGAAATTTGTTGCATAATTAGACTTATTGCGAAACTGATACATTTTAAAATTTTTAAAGCTGCAACTACTGAAAGAAATATATAATCAATGTAATGTCACCCACAAGAATATCTGCACGTGAAGGAATATCAACGCCAACTTGGAGCTCATCAGAGCGCTTGTTGAAAACTTTAATCTTTCTTTCCATGCCATTGAGCCTCGCTACTTTGCGCATCAACTTCACCATTGGCAAGTAAGACTCACACGCCGTTACCATTCCCTCAGTACTACTACTACCACTACTACGACGACATGTCGTTGATGAGTCCCCATTGCACATTGCCCTTGCAGCCATCATTGACAGCAACCCAGTCCCAGCACTGCACACACAGTACACACATTCATATAATTTTTGCGCAGTGAGAGAACGACACGTACTTGATGTGATTTTAAGGTTTTTTTTACCCGATGTCGATGACGTGGCAGGGTTGGGTAACGGTTTTATCGATGGCTTGGCGGAAGGCTTTGTTACGAGGAGAGTCGTTGAGCATGTCTAGATACGACGTCGTAGCCAAAAGGGGTTTCTGGGAATTGTTTGAAATTTGTTCTTCTTGTTCTTGTTCTTCGATGACGATCCATTCTGAGTTGCCGGTGAGAGGGTCGAGTCTGAGCTGGAAGGCGCGTTGAGTTGACTCGGAGCTCATGGCTCGGGTGGCCTTGAAGCGAAGTAGTGGTCGGGGTGTTTGCGTTAGAGTCAGGGTCAAACGGGTTAGCCGGGAGTGAAGAGAGAGTGTTGCTGGGATTAGAGAAGCCATGGAATTGGGTTTAGAGACATGTTGAGCGATTTCGAACGACGGCGTTTCTACTTGAGAGAGTGAAGGGTTTTACAAACTTGTTTTGACCTTGAATATGGCTTATTATTACATATTCACCATATATATATATTTTTTTTAAATACACTATTTGGTCTGAAAGTTTTTCTCTTGAATGCTTTGGGTTAAAATTTCAAATGGAAGTTTTTGATATCATAAGTATATATCCATCTATTTCGTTAGTTTTTATTTATTTATGAATATCTCACAATTCTAAACTTTATAAAGAAAATCAGAATTTATAAAAAAAGAAAGTGATAAATTCGATTTTATACTTTATAGGAAATGTTGAACAAATAAAAAATAAACTTCTTACAAATGTGTAAGTGCAAAATTTCAAGCCTGCAAATTAAAACAATTGAAAAATGATAGATGAGTATTAATAAACCAATGAGAAAAAGTGAGCAAATTCAAGATAATAAGACAACAAAAATGTAGAAAAGAAAAAAAAAAGTTAATAAAAGGATTAAACATGATATATCAATTAAACAAGTAACAAAGAGTATGAATTTTGTTGAATAGTTATATGCTTTACTAGAGGTCATATAGACATACCTTTGGTGGAATAGATCACCAAATTGCCGGATCCTGTTCTTTACTTGCTTTACGAACTCCTTACGAGCTCCTTTGTGGAACACCTCCAAGTTGCAAGAGAGGCTACTAAAGTCTCTCCTCATTTCCACGCTCCAAATTTTAGGGAACAGTAGATGGTGTCCCAAAGAAATAGCTTATTTTGAAAGAGCACTAACAAACTATATGTATGCTCACTCACTATATCTCTTATTTATCTGACTGATGTAGGAGTATTTTTTAAATACTTGTAGAGATTCATCTACTATTAGATATATGTGATCCCTAAAAGATCTCATCTGTTAAGTTTAAATTACTCCATTACTGATATTGATAACTCATACAAATATCAGTTAGTTTAAATTTAAACTTACTTATCAGATAACCTATGTGGACGATCCATGGCCCATGGTTTATGGGTTGGGTTAAAACCAGCCAATTTCTAACATCTCCCACTCGTCCACACTGGGTACTATAGTTAGAACTGGCTCCTTTCAATCACTTGTCCAATCCTCTCTTTATACAGATAAATGGAGTGTGCGACCTGACGAGAAGGTGTAGGGTAGGAGTACTATATTAAGTCACCATCTAAACTAACATATTACATCACTCATAATATCTCGTTTATGCCCCAGATTATTTGATCACACCCAATCAAGTTTCTTTAATCCATCATGAGTTCAAAACTTAGAGCAACACTTAATCCTATACCATATAATATGCTCATGATTATGTTGAAAAACAAATTCCTCATAATTGCCCGGGCTATGAGCCATAAAATAAATGGTGTGTTCTAAATAATCTTCCCCAAACGCTCATGTCAATTCATTCACACTTGACCGCGTTTTCTAGACATGCTCCGTGAGACCGTATATATCATGGCCCTGAGATGACATGCTAATGTAGCGACATCAAACATTCACTTCATGACATAGTTCTAGTTCGAAAAAATGGGCACAGAATGGACCATATATGGTCGACTAGGGCTTACATAGTGATGAAGTAGGGATCTATCCAATCACTCCCTTAATTGGTCGGCTATAGCACATACAGTATAATTTGATGCTACGGTGGAGCTCCCACTCAACTAGGCTTGTCACACTCAAACACCGTACAAATCTTAATTCAATTGCCATAATGGCAACCAACCTGAGTTTCTCAGCACAGTTACACATCAAGTTCTTGTCCAAGATCTCACATTTGGCTTTATTCAAGCTTCATGAAGTTGTGGATACACTACAAGTGCGACTCCTATAAGTCTCATCTTAGCCTAGCTAAGGCGACATTCATTATATTATCTTGCATGCTTCCTTAAACGTCAAGATGATCACTTACTTGATTTACAGAAAAACAAAGTGATCACTATGTCTCATCCTACACGCTACTCAAGTGCTAGGGTTATCGTCTATGTGAGTAGATTAATCTAAGCTTGGTGACATATTCTCAAATAATGTGTGCTCGGTATGCAATATCAATCAAATCACAAGATGAATCAAAATGAATAACATCATTATTGCATAAAGTATGAATAAACATAAATGTCCGTAAGGTATTCAAAAACATATCAAATCCTACAAAGTCCCAAAAACCTAACATGAGCCTGAAAGGCATCTTTAGCAATGGCTTTAGTAAGTGGATTAGCCACCATCCTACTAGAGGAGATATGTTGGAGGATCACCTCTCCTTGTGTAATAGCAAGATGAATGTAGTTATAATGAGTCTGTATGTTTTTGCTTTTGCTAGGATACTTAGAATCTTTAGCATGAGCCAAGGTTGCCATACTATTATATTACATCTTTACAGCTTCATCTGCAAGAGATGTCACCCTTAGGCTTTGGAAAAATCTTTTTAACCAAATAGCTTCTTGTGCTGTTGCTGAACAAGCAACATACTCAAACTCCATTGTGGATAAAGCAATGCAAGACTGTTTCTTACTGCACCAAGAGATAGCTGCACCACTAAGTAGAAATGATTAACCTGTAGTGGACTTGCGCTCATCTCTATCACTGGCCCAGTCAGTATTAGAATAACCTCTCAATCTCAAATCTCCACCTTGATAGCAAAGAATGAGATCTGATGTCCTACGAAGGTATCGAAAAATCCTCTTAACTACTTGCCAATGAACAGGTCCTGGATTACTTTGATAATGACTAACCATACTAACTGCAAAACAGATGTCCGGTCGAGTACACAACATAGCATACATCAGACTTCCAACTGCACTTGCATAGGGAACTCTTGCCATTTCTCTCTTTTCCTTTTCTAATTTAAGGCAATCTTTAAGGCTTAATGTATGTCCCTTCTCAATTGGAGTGTCTATGGGTTTGGAATTATGCATACAAAATCGCTCTAAGATCATCTTTATGTAAGTTTCTTGAGACAAACCAAGATGCTTCTTTGAGTGATCCCTGAAAATCTAAACTCCAATCACATAATTAGCCTCTTTGATGTCCTTCATTTCAAAAATAGAGGACAACCACCTTTTAGTGGTGACAATCATCTCCATATCATTTCCAGCCAACAAAATGTTGTCCATATACAAAGACAGGATAATTGAACTCTTTCCTGATCGTTTGACATACACACAATGGTCTTCTTCCATCATTTCGAAACCAATCGAAATAACAATCTTATGAAATTTGAAATACCATTGTCTAGACGCTTGCTTTAGGCCATAAATGAACGCTTAAAGTGGCACACTTTACGCCCTTATTCCTATACACATTTCCACCAGTGTCTTTTCTTCACAGTGGTCATAGCAGTCGAGGGCTATGTCCCTAAACCTTTTAATGTATTCCATCAGGTCGTCACCGCTCTTTTGCTTGGTTGCTTGCAAAGTTGCAAGTGCTACTATTTCTTCTCCATGAAAATACTTGGTGCAAAATATATCCACCATATTGTCCCACGTCGGGATTGATCCTAGTTTCAAACCGGTGTACTAGGTGTACGCTCGGTCACATAGGGATTTGGAAAACTCTTGAAGACATAAATCCTCGTCTACTGCATAGGGACCAAGGGTGTCAATAAATTTACTCATGTGTTCGACAACACTTCCCCTTCTGCCATTGTATTGTGCGAAAGTTCGTGGCTCATCTCTTTCAGGATATGGCTCGCTGAGTATTCTCAGCGAATAAGGAGGCACTCGTGCATAGAATCTCTCCTTGCGCACTTTGGCCTTTTCCTACTCTAAAAGTGCTACTACTTCGGCCATGGTAATGAAACGTTGTTCTGTGTTCTGTGGGCCACCCCCTATGGGGGTTTCTTCCTTGTTTGCTGCATGCTCTAGGTCATGCTGGCTTCCTTTCTCTTTCGTCTTCTCCGCCTTTAACTAGCGAATCTCTTCCATCAGCTGTTGCTGGGAATGCTACATAGATTACAACACTTCAATAAAAAAGTTGGTATTGTTTGCAGGAGTTCTTTGTTGCAACTGTGGCTCAGCCCCCGCTCTATTAACACCTTCAACTTGATTGGGTTTGTGCTGGTGGGGCGTGGTTGGCCTTGATTCTACTTGTGAGGGCACGACACTCATGTTCGTTTTTGACCTTGGGGGCATAACTCGCGAGGGTTTTATCTGCCTTTCTTGTCTTTTTCCCAACTCCCTAGTGAAGTCACCAATTTAAACGTGGTGGGCCTATTTTACGTCTTGGGCTTGATCCCTTCTGCTGTACTACGGCCCTATGATTCTAAGGTAGGAGAGGTGGGACTGGCCTAATTGAAACTCACCTTAGGCCAGCTTGTGCGTAAAGTTAGAGCCCTAGCAGGAACCTTAGGGGTGTCAAGTGCCCATGGTAGGAAAAGCTATCACAAAAAATGTTATAGCAGGAAACACATAATACAACTGGATAACTAAAATATTTCAACTAAAATATTCGAGAATGCTTAAACAGTTCCATAAAGGAGAAATACGATAATGTGATTATGAAAAGAATAGATAAATAACAAGAAAACAGCATTAGTCCTTAGTTAACTATAACAAAAGAAAAGAGGATTAGTCTGCTAAAGGAACAAACTTGGCTTCTTAGCAGATTCAAGTTTAAGAAGGGAACCAATCTCCAATGTGGGTAACCTCATAGGAGAATCCTACTATAGAAGTTACTCACTTTGGAAAATAGACCTAAGTGGCTTAATCTTAGATTCTTAACTTGCTAGATTTACTATTTTTACCCCTTAACTACTTTTGGCCTATTGTGGGTATCCTTCCTGGATTGCCCACTGGTCTGTCGGTTGCCTAGCCACCACCACTACGCTGTGTTGGTCATGTCATGCCTCATTCCCAGACAAAAGTAGTTTTTATTTTTTGTTTTCTACTTCCTTTTGAACTCTCATCCAAATAAGGGCTAGGTTTTTCTCTTACTAACCCCTATAGCATACACTTAGTGATTTCAGCTCATGTTTGCCTCTTTTGGGTGGTATGTCATCCCAGCAGGACATTTCCTTCAAAAGAGCTTAAACGGGAACCTCAAAATAGGCTTCCCCTTCTCCCTACTGCTAGACCACACCCTTTCTTACCTTAGACCCGGGGCCCATCTCCCCTGTATTAGTTGGGTACAGGTAGGTGGTGCCTGAGCCTTATTCGTGCTCCACTTTCATATGAGTCCATTACTTTTTTGGCGTTTATGCATTTACCATTCCCTACAAATTTTTCTAACTCTGCTGCACATTTTAGTGCTTGTTTAACTCTTGTGACGTGGATGATTTCTTAAGTCTTTATTCTTTGCATCTCATTTCTCCTTTAGGCTGAGCATTGCTTGGGTGTGGGCTTTCTCTTCTTTAATTGGACCTATGTCTCCTTTCACTTTTGGTCCGTGGGCTAGCTGGTGCTCTTGCCATGCCACTGCATTATTCCTGCCATGATGTTGTTTACCCTTGTTTACTGTACCACTTCTGGGCTTACGATATGAAGTGCTTGCCATGCTAGTTTCATATGTTATTCCTTCCTTTAGTTTACACTGCCCAGTATTATTGCTGGGTCAGTCCATATAATATCTTGGGCTTTCCCGACTCATGTTATTCCTTCGGCATCCTCAGCCCGTTTCATTCTTTGGGACATCCTTGCCCCATTTCATTCTTTCCTACTTCTTACATTCTCATGGGTTTTTGCTAAATCTTTTGGACTTCCCTGGCCCAATTACCACATCCTTTATCTTTGGGTTTATTGGCCTTTGAACCAATCCCATTTACTAATTCCTTTCTTTGGGCTCATCCAGCTCATTTTTGCTTTCTTTTTGTTTTTTATGATTTCCATGGGTTACTACTTCATTCTTTGGGGCTCCCTTGGGCCTATTTGCTTTCTTTGGGGGGCCTTTTTACTATTTCGTAGGCCTGTGGACCATTATTCATGTCATTCTGGCCCAATGGTCTTTACTTTGCTCTTTTCTTTCTCTACCTCTTTCATATTGTTAGGCTTCTTCTACAATTAGGCTCTTTTGCCAAAAATGGGCATCAACAATCATTTTTGGAAAACGCATGAGGCATTAAAAGTGCATCATATTTCTTATTGCATATGGGGAAACGCATGAATTATTAGCGAGGAAAAGACTAGCATCTTTGACTAAATTCTTGAGAATGAAATTCATGGATTTTATGGTATATTGGAAAATTTAAAGATGCTTTGATAATTGGGAAAGTTGATGCAAAACATTTTTGACAAGAAAAGGTTTTGACGTCTTTGAGAATATTGTGGATAATTTGGTTATTGAAATATCTTATGAAACTACTTGGAAGTAAACTATGTATTTGAATACATTTAACTTGTGAGCTTTTGATGTGGGTTTGCCCTTGTGTTATGATGTTGGTGATTANGTGGGAGTTAAAGATGTATCTACTTATCAAAAAAAAAAAAAAGTGTATATATCTATTTAGTTTAGTTTTTTTATAACTATTATTTTTTATTTTTTATTTCTGATATTTAGTTTTGTTTTCGGCCTAACATGGTTTTTTTCTTTTAAAGGAAAAAAACAGCAGCAACGTGAGTTGTTTAACTTATTTTTCTATTTAAAAATAAATAAATAAATGTATAGTTACTTTGAAGAAGTGGGTTAGTGGAAGAGTATTCCTATTTTGTTGGCAATGTTTTAGTGCAAGTTGGACAATTATTTTTACCAAACTATCTTTTAATTTTGTTTCTACTTAAACCTAGGGGTATTTTAGAAAAAAAAAATCTGGTCCAAACAGAGAAAGCCTATAGTATAGATAAAAATATTCACCACAAAAACTTTTCAACCAACCACAACGACCTCCACCACCACTCCACTAGCAACAACCTCAACCACAAGCCAAGGCAAGGAAAAAAAAAATACAAACCACCACCCAACACAGCCATAACCACCAAAACCACGGTAACCACAACCACAACTACCAAACTACCACTACAACCACCATCACCACTACCACAGCCACCAAACCCACAAAAAGACCTAAATACAGATTGGGAAACACACATACCCAAATGCAAATTAACCCAGCCAACCACCGATCCCAGTCAACAACCCACACTACCATTAAACCCACCGATCCAAACCACCCAACCACACAAACCCGACCCACACCGGCCCACCACCATGAACCCACCTAGCCGACCCACACCACAAACCCACACCGACCCACCACCACGAACCCATCACGAACCTACACCGGACCACCACCACGAGCCCACATTGATGATGGCGATCTCAACGAACCTAGGTGACACCACAAAAAAGGGCTTGGTTCAGTTGAGAGGGAGATAGGGGCAGCGCTAGAGAGAAAGAGAAGTTGCAAAGAATTGAGAAAAGCTGGATAGAGAAAGAGAGAAAAAAATAAATCAAAAAGAGAGAGACCGAATATAATATTATTATTTTTTTTACCTTGAGCTACAGTGTGCAGCCAAAAGCAGCTATGCACTGTAGCTGTGGAGCCAAAATATTTGGCTTTGGCTCCACCAATGTAGTCTTATTTTTGTATTTGGTGGTGCTAAAAATAGCAATATAGCTTTTTAGCACCACCAATACTAATGCTCTTATACAGTTTACATTTTTTGTTTGTTTCGGTGGAAAATATTCTGTAAAAATAGTTTTATGTATTTTTTAGTGTTTGGTAGCATTAGAAAAAATTAGTAAAAAAAAAAAACTATCTTTAATCTACATAAAAAGTATAGCTTATTTTTAAAATTGTTTTCCACTAATTTCTTTTGGAAAACAATTTTATCTCCCAGTAAGCTAAATAAGAGAAGTTAGAAGATTATTTTTCAACTCATTTAGAGCCCATTTGGTTGGGAGGTTTGGTTGGGTAAACGTGTGTTTGTTAATGAAAACGCTAATTATAGTTGTTTGGCTAGGCGATTTATAAGGAAATGCGTTTTTACAAAACGCCAAAATAGAGCGTTATCAATTCACAATATCAGGCAACTTTTTTCAAAACGCAAATTAAAACTGATATCATGTTCTCCTGTTTCACTTGTTATGGGTTCAAAATACCGAATATACCCTCAAATACATACCCTTCATTCCCATTAATCTCCTCTATTCTCTATCAACTCTGCCCCTGCTATTGTGTCGTTGCCTTGTTCAGCCGTGCACCGTTTGAACTGCTGTTGAACCTCATAGTTCTCAGAACCGTGAACGGTTCTCACAATTTCTCCCACGCAAAAAAAAAAAATTCACTAAAAAGGCTAGTAACTGGGCTCGTTTGTCACCACTAAAAGCTCAAGCCTTCACAGTCACACACCTGTTTCTCATCACATTACTTTCACTTGTTTTTTTAGATTAATACCTGCCACATGTTCAAACTTTAATGTATCTTTGTTTTTATGAAATAAACTTTTTTTTTGAAGGCCTTTGAATGAATATAATACATGTAGTTTTGGCTAATTATATTAGTATATTACAAATTTAATAGAATATTTTAAATAATTAGAGGATATTTATTTAATTTTTGTAGTAAATTATGAGAAATATCATCGAATCTTTAATAAAAATATACTTTTAACTTCTTTAAATACTATTTTTGTTTGAATTTGTTAAAATTTTCACTTTTATTTTATTTATTTTCATATTAATTAATTATGACATCATCACAGTCCGACTTCAATTGGATCTCGGTCGAACCTCAAAAACCTTAAACCTCTTTCTTTTACGGTTCTTTGAACAATCCTGATTTGAAAACCCTGTGAAGAACAATGGGGCTAGAGTTATAACAATAGTGAAGGGTAAAAAGTAAAAGGCAAAAGAGTTATGAAAAATGATCTTTATGATAAAACATTCAGACATAATTAAGAACACTTGCATTAGTGTTTGCATAATAAATAAATAAAAAAGTATCACATTTTAGCCAACCAAATTTAAAATTTACCTACATCAGGCTATGCAAAATTGTGTAAAAATATATAATTGTTATAGTAATCGTGTAAATTTATATTGGTACTATTTATTTTGCATTTAATTTTTTTTTCTTTCTTTACATATCCCAATGATGAAAAAAGAGAATTGATGATGGTTGTTGTGAGTAAAGAAAGAGAAACAATTAAAAAAAAATCAAGAAAATTGGATATTTTAATGAAATATAATGTAAAATAGATAATTTGATGTGAGGTGTTTTGAAAAATAAGTGAATAAAATAGTAAAAATAAATTGGGTAAATTGCAAAGTACACCCCCTAAAGTTTGAGATTGTTTAAATTTTATACTCTAAAGTTTGGTTCCATTAGGCATTAGCAAAACTCCACCCTCTGTTAATTTTAGCTATTAAGTGACACGTTAGCAAACTGATGTGTATTTGTTTTTTCAAATCAACATCTCAAAATGACGTTATTTAATTTAAAACAAAGAAATGAGTTTAAATGTGAACTAAAGTACAATTTTTAGTAGTTTTGGGAGGCTGATTTGACAACAAAAAAAACACATCAGTACGCCAATATATCAACTTAACAACCAAAACTAACGTATGACGGAATTTTTCAAACAAAATCAAACTTTAGAGTATAAATCTAATATCTCAAATTTCAAAGTATAAAATTAAAATAATCTTAAACTTTAAGGGTTTATTTTACAATTTACCTAAATAAATTTCTAGATCAAAATTTTTGCATAACATTCAATAGAGCCATGTGAAGCGTTGAACTTTTTATTTTTTGGTAAACCGGATATTTCATTAAAAAAGCTAAAATAGTACAAAGTCTAGAAAAAATAACACCTTAAGCGTAAGCTAAAACCTGGTACAAAATATAAAAAAGAGAACTAGAATGCAAAACAGGG
Organism: Quercus suber; assembly: GCF_002906115.3. Classification (NCBI taxonomy): domain Eukaryota; kingdom Viridiplantae; phylum Streptophyta; class Magnoliopsida; order Fagales; family Fagaceae; genus Quercus; species Quercus suber. The sequence goes on along the minus strand of NW_027069684.1, from coordinate 500,018 downwards.
GAATTTGGATTATGTATCCTTCCGTAGCCAAAATATTCGCACAATGATTGAGGAGAGACCATCTCTAAGGCCCCATAGCGCTACCACCATGGAATGAGTGAAGCCAATAGCCTTGTTGAAACTTCCCAGCCAAGCACCCCTGGAAACTAGACTTTAATGCTTAGTACTTTCAATTTCTCCTCTCTCTCTTCTTCACGCTTACCCCTGTTCAAAAATTTCAGAAACTGTCTTTGACTCTCTCTCTCTTCGAGCCGAACATGCCTCAGAATCTCTCTCTCATGCCTAAAAAAAAAGGCCACCAGTGATGCTCCGGTTACCTCTCCACCGAAGATTGAATGTGAACCAATAGTGTTTCAGCTACCCACCCAAATGTGATTAGATCTGGTAATCAAATTTATGATTTTTTTTTTCTCTGTGTGATTTCTTTGCCAAAGATCATCCCTTTGTTTCATTTATAGCACTAAAAATTATCTATTTCTTTCATTGCCTTTTTTTTTTTTTGTTTTTTTTAATTTGTTTTTTTTTTTTTTTTTTTTTTTCTGTTTTTTTTTTCACATAAAAAAAAAACAAAAATTATAAAAATACAAAAATAGTGTGCGTTTTGAGTACATTGGTACTTGTGTACCTTGGATGGCCATTAAAACAAGGTTTTCTAAATTCTGTATCTCTTGTAGCTTAGATGAGCATCTTTCTGCATAACTAAGCAAGTGAGCTTTGTGGCTCATGTTTGTGATGAGTAAGATTAAGTAATCTCTTATACTTAACACTCATATCACTCTTTTTAAAGGGAATGACTAAAAAATCTAAAGAGAAAGGCATAAATAACCATCTCACCACTAAAGCCTGCCAATCATGAATAACATCTGTATGCTTTGGCATAGCAAAATTATGATATTTAAGCTTACATAATTGGGTATTTCTTCTCTCTCTCTTATATGCCCATGCATGATATGCACAAAAGAAAAAATATGCAAAGAAAAATCAAAAGCTAAAAGAATCAAAATGCTTTTAAATATGGTTGCAAGCGTGTTTCTAGGAGATGTGAGAGTTATAGGATGTACCTTGAAAGTGATAATCTCCACCAAGCAGTTATGATTGTGTGTGAGTTAAATTGATTTTCTCATATCTCAAATTGTCATAACATGTAAACACTTATGTAATCTTGCGATGTTTTTCACACACACACACAAAATTCTTTGCTACTTTTGATACATATACAATGTGATTTGGCCATCACAAGGAATACATGTGTTAATGTATGCTCACTAAACTGTCTTGACTTGTTTTTGAAATATAAAATTGGTTAGACTTGTTTAGTGTGTGTGTGTGTGTGTGTTTGGATCCTAAATGCTTTACATTTTTCTTGTTGAGAGATGTTTTTAAGAGCTTAAAATGTTGTTTAGATCTTTGGTTGAGTATCTTGCTTGATTGCATTTTCTGTGTTTTTCCTCTCTTTGAAATACTTGTTTTTATCAAGCTCGAAAGCTTCTTAACAGATCTCTACAAATAGCTATCTATTGAAAAAAAAAAAAAAAAAAAAAAAAAAAAAAAAAAAAAAAAACATGTTAAACAAAGCATAGCATAAAACTAGACTGACTCAAAACAAGAAAGCAAAACATACAAGTAATGTATAACCAAAAAGAGAGAGAAGGAGTGACTAAATCACTTAAAGCCTTTTTCCTTCCATACCTTAGAAGAACCTTTTCCTTTGAGCGAACCTGTGATCCGATGGTGAGGGGGAAGAATTGAAACCGTTCAAGTTTGAAAGGAGCATAAGAGCTTTGAGAAGATCTCCAAAAGGAGCAAAGAGGATGGAAACTAATTCTGGTTTCCAGATGAGATCATACTGTTGCTTTGTTGAGTGGCTAACCACTTGTAGCAATTAGGTTGAGTATGTCCTAAAACTCCATAGTGATGATAGAGATGCTGCTTCATTTGTTTAGACTTTTGGTTATTACCCTTTGTTGAGGTTCAAAATTGCCCACAATCTAAGGCCCAAAAGAAATAGCATGTTGGACCAATTTCATGGAAATGAAGTTAGAGAAAATAAGGGGCTAGATTCACGTGATGAAGAAAAGAGAAAAAGAAAGAAGAAAAGGGTGGGAGGCCCAAAGGACTAGGATCCAACGATCCATGGAAGAAATATAATTTAAAATAAAGCAAAAGAAAGGCCCAACCAGCCAGGATCAACAGACCAAAAGGAGTCCAATAAGAAAAGCTGGGCCAGGATCCCAGAAGTCACCAGAGTCCTGGGATCTCTGGAACGAACAACACAGTATAAGAAAAATTGAAGCAGGATAAAAGACAAGGATCATGTGGGTCTTATGCGCCCAGGCAGACAGTGGAATCAAAAAAGTACAGAAGCAGAAAATGCATGAACGAAGGAGCTGTGCCCCAAGGTCCACAGAATGAGAAAAGCATAAAAAGTGGTAACTGAAAGGGAGCTTTCAATCCAGCAGTAAAAAGACTCTAACTATTCAAGAAAATGACAAAAATAGAGTGCAGCCAAAAGTTGGGAGGGTGAAAGAAAGGACTAAAGATCAGCGGCCTGAAGAGGGCTTGAAATGGAAAAACAGCTATGGGGCTTTCAACTTGGTCGCACCAAAAGGAAGAAGCTATGAGAAAAAAAGGAAACAACCAACCCCTGAGCAAACTAACACAGCGCAAACTCTTAGGGGCAAAAGGGAGAAATCACTGGTACCCCCGGAACCCTAGAGCTGCACTATAAAAGAAGGAGGAAGTTCTAGCTAATGGGCATTTAGAGATTAAGGGACTCATTGATTTTTCATCTAGACACACATTGCCATTTTGGATTTCTAGAAAAGACACAAGAGCCATAAAAAGACTCTGTAAAGTTCAAAGAAAATAGAGGAACCGCTCCTGGTATCCCCTAGACAGCCACTATAGCACGTACTCGAATTCAAAAAATTCAAACTTTGCAAGTCTTTAAAGCTCGAATAGCTATCAAAGTCTGTAATTTTTGAACTTAGTTGAACCTTGTATCACATCTTAGTGAGCATGGTAATCATAACTAAATAAAATTTATAAAACGTCTCTCATTGATTCAAGGATCCCTAACCCCTTTTTCCTTTTGCCATATTTTATCTGTTAAATATTTCCTTACTTTTTGAACTGTCATTCAATACGAATATTTTCATTTGTTAGTTTATTGTGTTGTAGGAAGCTTGCTTTATGCACCACTTAGCTCTTAAACAGCCTGTTAGTTGCGGTGAACTAAGCCCAATCCACCAAGAACAATTATTTGGCCCACGATCTTTGGGCCACTATGCTGAGAAAAAAAAGGCACTCTCACACCCTTCTTAGTCCTAGGGTTTCTAGTCTCTTTCTTTTCAAGTTTAAGGGGTGCTTCTAAGATAGATTTTCCCTTGTCTATGTTCTCATTAGCTAAAACAGTTTTAACATCATTGTTCTCAGAATTAACATTATTAGCATGTGAGACAAACATAGTAGTACTAGAAGAAGTAATATTAGGAAAAGAGAAATCATACCCTAATCCAGTTCTATCGAAAGCATATTTTTGAAAACTAAGCATCTCATCAAGCTTTGCACTGGAAGTCCTCTCCAATTGAGCTTTGACTTAAAACAGCTCTGCTTCTAGCTTCTTAGTCTTTTCAGCCAAGAAATTGTTCTCAAACCGAAGTGCTCCAATAGTTTGATTAGCTTCGTCAAACTTTGTGGAGAGCTCCTCTCGATCTAGCTCAACATTGCTCAGCTTCTTAGTGGCCAGCCTATATAGTTTCTTACGCTTCTCAAAAACCTTGTACAATTTTTTATAGGCTGTATGGATATCATCTTGATCGTCCATTTTCTCAAACTTAAAGTCCACCAAGTCCTTTTCATCATCTACTATTTCTGAAACCCCATCAGTAGGATCAACTGTAGCAGTGAAGACATTCAAGATTCCCCTGTCATCATTGTCATCTAAATCATCCTCAGGCTTGGTGTCACTTAAGGTACCAATAAGAGCCTTACTTTTCTCAATAGTCTTGAGATAAGTTGGACATTCTTGTTTCTTATGTCCAAAACCATGACATCTGAAGCATTTTGGTCCGAAGGGAACAGTGTACTGACTACCATCCTTAGCATCATTCTTCCCTTTTATCTTGACTCTTGAATTTTGAAGAACTGGACTGCTTATGGTTTTTATCAAATCCCTTTGCATTGGCATTCTTTATGAACTTTTTGAACTGCCTTGTGATATAGGATTTCAGCTTAGAAACTTCATCATCAGAAGACTCATCAGTATTACTGCTTTTGGCCTTCAATGCCATGCTTTTGCTTTTGCTCTTGCTCAATTTCCCGATCCTAGACAAACCCAATTCATAGGTTTGCAAGTTGCCAACCAGCTCTATTAAAGGAATTTGGTCAATGTTTTTTTATTCCTTAATGACAAAGATCTTGGCATGGAATCTCTCTGGAAGAGATTTAAGCACTTTTCTAACAATCTTGGGTTTTGGAATGGTTTTCCCAAGATTAAATGTAAAGTTCACTATGTCCTTTAGCTTGGCATAGAATTCATTAAACGACTCATCCTCCTTCATCTTAATCTCTTCAAAGCTTATGCTAAGCCTTTGAAGTTTTAAATCCTTGACAGCCTTAGTTCCTTCATAGGTTGTCTAGAGGATGGTCCATGCTTCCTTAGCAGTTTTAGTGGAGAATATCTTCTTGAACTCCTCATTTGTGACCGCACTAAATAAAGCATTCAATGCTCTGTTGTTGAAGTTTGCCGCTTTGATCTTAGCATTATGTCAATCAGCCGGCACTTCCTTTGGCTTGGTTCAGCCTATCTCCACAACTTGCCACACTTTCTTATCTAAAGACTGCAAGAAAGCTCTCACGCGTACTTTTCAGTATGCATAGTTAGTGCCATCAAATAAAGAAGGTATAATAAGAGACCGTTCTTTATCCATGACAAACAGAGGTCAATGGATCACATAGCAAAGACTAACCCTAATCAGAGTGTGCCCACTCTGATACTATTTGATAAGCCAAGAATGTGTTGACCCGTTTGGTAAATTAACTAATTAATTAGCCAAATTAATTAATTAGATTCAATTACATGCAATAAGTGTGGTAGTACAAACAAATCACCAATTAAACTAAATGTAGCAGAAAATAAATTTGACACGGGTGATTTGTTTACGAATAGGGAAAACCACCAAGGCAAAACCCCACTGGTGAATTTAAAGTCACAATTCTCGAGAATCCACTATTATCAAAACAAGCGGTTACAAGTAAGGAATCCCAGTACCTTATAGCAACCTACAGTTGAACCCTTATCCTAATACACAATTGGACTTGATGGAAATTTAGACCCCTTAAACACACAGATTGCGTAGCCTAGATTAATTAGCCAAGTTGTTACTTAGTCAAATTAAGCAATTCTAGGTTAAAACAATCCAAACAATCATATCAAGAATATAAAGCAGCGGAAAATAAATAACACAAGATATGATCACCCAGGAAACCACACGGTAAAAACCTGGGGAGGATTTGACCCACCGATCCTCAAGGCTAACCTGAATTCACTATGAAAGAATTGAAGTTCGTACAAAAGGACTACAAGCTCCCCGCTCGACTTCCTAATGCTACCCACCAGTAGAACTTCCTGACACGACCACGCGCAGGCTCCGAATCCACGGACTACTTCTTTCTTGAATTCCTCAATCAGCTACAAGCTCCCCGCTTGCTTTTCTTTTAATTTCCAATGGTAGCAACCTTGTTGATCATCAAGATGTAGAAAATATCTCTACCTTGAAAACCCTAAGTTTATGTGAAGGAAAGCTCCTCTAAGATCTCACAAGAGATTCACATAAACAGCAAATATGAGCAACAAAGACTTAGAGAGGTTTGGGTACAAAACCCTAAAAATAAAAGGAGGCACAAGAGGCACTCTAATCTCTCTCTCCCAAGTCCCAAAAACGTTCTAGGGTTTTCCTTATATATAGCAGTGTTTTACTTGAACCCCAAGACGTTTAAATAGAGTTTGGGCTGAACTGGAACTCTGCAGAAAAATAAATCTGTACGTGGTTCGATCGATCGAGTCTAATTTTCGATCGATCGAGCCTTACAGATTTAGTCCAATAAATCTGCACTTACTCGATTCCAGTTTTACAAATAACCATACTTTGAGCAAGCCTAAACAAGACTAAACAACCTGTTTTGATCATGGTTTGCCAACAATACAAATTAGAGTTCTAAATACATAAATTCCTAAATCTTTAGAACCTAACACCTTATGTTATTCATAATATATTTATGAAATCCAATTCCATAAATATATACTTTAGTAACTTCTTACTAAAGTGGTTGGGCCCAACACTCTGAATAACCAAACCCATTAAACTTATCTCAAGAGAATATTTTATATCTCTGTTAAGAGATTATGAATTCCATCTTGAGAATATATGTTCCATCAACACTAAATGCGGCTGCCCAACATACTGAGGTTTTGACCATTACTTATAGATCTTACTCCTGATATATTAAGGCAACCTACATCTCATGACCAGGTCCATTATTCTCTCAGGATTTAGAGTTGATATAAATAGAAGTCGTGAGATTTATTATTCATTTGACAGTCACTAGGAGAATAATAAATCTCATAACGGTCCAGTTCAATATGTCTTAACTCTTAAAACATATCAACTAGAAGTCTCCACTTCCATGATCAAAACAAATCATCTTAGTTGATATATTATAATCTTCACAGATGAAATGCCCAATTTCATCACCAACTACGAACTAAAATTCTGAGTTTACAAAGAACTTGTGATTTATATCTTTCTATGACTTTTCACATAAATCACATACACATAAATCACATACTATGCATCTCATGGACTAAGATAATGTCTCATTAGTTCATAAATAGTCTCATATAATTAAACAACTTAATTATTCATGACATGCCAATAAATTGGATTTTAGGAGACCAACCCTAACACGTTCCTCATTCTCTTCTCCTATTTATAGGATAAGATAAGTGGAGGTATTATGATTACTCTTTCTTACTAGTGCGAATAGGGGTCCAATTTCATCATCTCTAAATGGATGTGCCGTCGGGAAAGGTGTTAATAGCATTGGAACTGATTCCCACCTCCAAAAGCCCGCTCGGCAACGATATTCCCGAAGGCACTACCGGGCAGCTGAGTACAGGGTGTCTTCGAGTAATAACACCTCCGACCAGGTTAGAGACGATCGGGAGGGGCTTGCTTTGGGTATCCAGGACAGCGTAGTCTTATTTCAGCTCTTGGGCCTAGATTGGACCCTAAGGTGTCTGGATCGAGGCTAAAGGTCTGGAATGGGGACATGGTCATATCATGTATCGGAGGCTTGGGCCCTAGGCTCGTGGGGCCTGGGACCCAGCCCCATACAAGGCCCACAGGGACTAGGGCCCAGCCCCGTACAATAGTCCTCTCTTGATTCGTGTCTAGATCCAGGGCACGAATCAAGGAAGGCATGAGCTAGAAGCTCCTCGGGAAGCTCATGCGTCAGTGACTGAATGAATAGGACATTCATTTATGTGCTCTTGAAAGGTGCGTCATGCCAGACTATTAGGTGTAATTGTCATCATAGTCTGATGGTTTGTGAACCGAGGCGGCACGCGAGGCAGTTACAAAAAGAATTCGGAAAGTTTTTCCCACCTCCCCTTTTCATTAAATGCTCTTAACCCCATTTGGACCCTATAAATAGTTCCCTATGATTTCCCACATCACTCTTTACATCATTTCTCCTTCAACTTCCTCTCTGCTGAGCATTCTCCTCCTGTGCGTAAACACTCCACTCCAGATCATCATTCTCTAGAGCCTAAAGTAAGTTTTATTTACTCTTTTTTCCTTTCAATATTTCTTCACTTCATAGTTTAGGAATGGGATATTCTCATCTTCTTGCACCTGGGGCTGCCTTGGCCAACTTTAGAGAAGCCTACGGCATCCCTAGGAATGTCGATATTGCCTATTATCACGAGGGTGATATTGCTCTCGAGAGGGGCTTTGGCCCAAACATAGTATTTTTTTCCCTTGATGACTATACCAGAGGGTGGGGTTAGGTTTCCTGTGGACCCTCTTATTGTAGGTACCCTTAGGTTCTATGGCCTATGCCTCAACCAACTTCCCCCCCCCCCCCAATTTTTACCGAGTTATGAGTTGTGTCAGTAGGCTAAACCAAATATACGGGTTGCAACTAAACCATCACGGCATCAACTTTATGTATAGTTTATGCGGCAATATTAGGTTCGATTATTATTTAAAGATTAGGGACATGCAGGTATGGCTTATATCATGCCTTCCCAACTCCAATAGAAACTCGGAGGGAGAATTTGTTCAGGTGAGCGACAATTGGCTTGTCGATGAGCTCTCCTGCCCACTTTCGCCACGTGATGTTGGTCGGTACCGAGCATCTTTTACTTGTTAATTTCTTTTTACCCATGATTATTTTGCTCAAATAGGCACTAACCAACTTTTTTATTGTTTTGATGTAGAAAGTAAAAGGTTTAAGCCAGACCTTAGAGTGGTGCATGTAAGAGACTTGAATTTCATACTCCGGTCTAAAATATTCGTGCACTCCGATGGGTAGCTCCAGGCATCGCACCTTATTCTCAGTTGCAATCTCGTTTATACCACTTGGCAGTCTTTCGGACCAACTTTGTTGGTGGATAGCTCGTTTTTGTCGTACATTGACGTTTAGCATGCCAATTTTCTTCCGCCCTTGTTGACAGTTGTTGAAGCTCGGGACCTTGGCCCCAGATATACTATAGCAGAGAATCTTGCACCGGTGAGAGACTAATCGGTTGAATATGTGTCTCAAAGCCTTAAAGTCCATGTGCCTATTAAAGAGCCTGAAGCCCAACTTTTTTATTGTTTTGATGTAGAAAGTAAAAGGTTTAAGCTAAACCTTAGAGTGGTGCATGTGAGAGACTTGAATTTCATACTCCAGTCTAAAATATTTGTGCACTCCGATGGGTAGCTCTAGGCATCGCACCTTATTCTCGGTTGCAATCTCGTTTATACCACTTGGCAGTCTTTCGGACCAACTTTGTTGGTGGATAGCTCGTTTTTGTCGTACATCGACATTTAGCATGCCAATTTTCTTCCGCCCTTGTTGACAGTTGGTGAAGCTCGGGACCTTGGCCCCAGATATACTATAGCAGAGAATCTTGCACCGGTGAGAGACTAATCGGTTGAATGTGTGTCTCAAAGCCTTAAAGTCCATGTGCCTGTTAAAGAGCCTGAAGCCCTAGTCCGAATAGCCGAGCCAGAAGCAGTCGAGGCCGACCAAGGTGTAGAAATGGTGACCAGGCAAACGATGATTGTTGACCGGTTCTTTCTTGGCACAAGTCCTTCAGCTCAGCCTTAATAGCCTCAACGCAAAGATCAGACTCCCTCTCCTCCCCCTGCTAGCTGTGCAAAAAAGAAACAACGTATCGCCGATCAATCTCCCAGGGCTCTGAGTGACGCTCCTGCCAAGACCCCTCCCAGGGTGTCAGGCGGGATCATGATCCGAGAACCGGCTGACACTTCTCGACCAACTACCTAGGTTGGGACAAACGTCATATCCTCTTCCCGGCCTGAGATGGGCTGGCAGACCGCTTTTAGACTCAGCAACAAGCCTCTGCCGGTGTTTGCCAGCGTGAGGATGTGGGCTCAAGGCAAAGGAGGGCGGGTCGCCCAAAGCCTGATGCATGGTCTTTTATTGCCCGAGGACATCCAATTCTTCTCGGATGGCACCAAGGAGTCGATAGCAAGGTGGCTACAGTGGCATACTATATCTCCCTTTTTCGTTTGTTTTGATGCATGAGTAATCTCTTCACTTTTATATTTGTTAATGTTGCATTACCAGGGCGTGCAGCTGACTTATATCCTTGGCGAGAGGCTGAAGAAGCTCAGTGAGGATGTTGAATAGAAGAAGAAGGGCAAAGCTACTGAGTTTGTCTAAAAGAAGGCTCAGTCTTCAGAGAAAGCTCGGTTGGTGGCGGAGAAGAAACTGGCCGAGACGGGAGCCAAGCTGGGGGGCATAGGGCTTAAATTGGCAGAGGTAGAAAGCCTAAACCTGGCCCAAGTTGATGAGATAGTTGACTTGAAGGCATCCCTTGAAGCCTGCGAGAATAAGTGGTACAATGAGGGTTTCACGGATGTTGAGAACTCCATGGAGACTATCATCCACCAAGCCCGATTTCATGGGTTCGGGGAGGGGTGGTTGGCAGCCCTTCGAGTAATAGGAGTGCCCGAAGATTCCCCATTGAGGAACCCAGAGCAAATCCCATACCCAGCTCCTCCTCTTCCCGTTTAGAGTCAAGCTGGTGCTACTAATGAAGAAGATATCCCCAGCATGAGGGAGTTGGTGTAAGCGATTGACACCCATGTGGAGACTGTTGATCTCAAGGTCACCAGCAACCTTAATGTTGCTGAAGACGCTCAAGTCTAGCAACCACTAACTGAGTATGTCCTATACCGGCAAGTCGATGATGCAATCCATCTCCCGCCCATCGATCCTTCAGTTTGATACTTATGTTTTTAGCTTACCTTTATTTTCCGCTCGTGTTTAGTTTTCACTTTTATTTGTTTGGTTTGCCTACAGTCACCGGGTTGTGGTGACAAAACAACGATTTATTTCTATTTTCTTTCCTTTAGTGAACAAACATCTGGTTTATCCATATTTATGAATGTTTATCTAACTGCTACTAAGTTATTCTTTCTGTCATGCTCTGCTTGCTTGTTTATTTATTTAATTCCCATGACCAGGCAGTCTAATCATGGTTGCCTCCGAACAGTGATTGAGACTATTTTCTCATTAGTCTTCAAAAGGATAGATTATATTTGTGCATGTATAGTGACCGGGACCGGTCTAGAAGAGATTGGCTATATCTAGAAAGAATTGGCTCTTTGGCAATAAGAACTAAATTCGACATATGTTGAATTATCTAGGAAAATTTTGTGTAAGGTAATCACCTTCCCCGTGATTTAGATTGAATCCGAGAGATTAGTTCTAGTCCCTTGAACAATTTGACGTAAGCTCCATGTGCCTAGTGATTAGAATAGAGCTGGGATGTGTGTTTCTATTCTTGGAATAACTCAACATAAGGTTTCCTATCGTTCGATGATTAAGATTGAACCAGGAACAGGTTTCTATCCTTGGACAAAATTTGAGACCAGGTTTCCACTTATCCGGTGATGAGGATTGAACCGGGGATGGGTTTCTGGCCTTAGTAAAAAATTTGAAATTAGGTTTTCACCTGTCTGGTGATGAAGATCGAACCGAGAACAGGTTTTTGTCCTTATGTAAATTTTGAAATTAAGTTTCCACCTGTCTGGTGATGAAGATCAAACTGAGAACAGGTTTCTGTCCTGTAAAATTTGAGATTAGGTTTCCACCTGTCCAGTGATGAAGATCGAACAGGAAACAGGTTTCTGTCCTTATGTAAATTTTGAAATTAAGTTTCCACCTGTTCGGTGATAAAGATTGAACCGGGAACAGGTTTCTGTCCTGTAAATTTTGAGATTAGGTTTCCACCTATCCGGTGATGAAAATCGAACTAGGAACAGGTTTCTATCCTTAAAATAATTTTCCTTAGTTCTTCTCACATTTGTTGACCGGGGCTAATGAGTTAACAACGATGGAATTATAAGTACAAATACACCTGCATGGGTAAACAATATCTTCGTATCAATTAATATTATGCACATATAACATTACATTCAATCCATACCCCCGCGTATTGACAATAAATGGTAAAATTTCTTCAAATTGTGGGCATTCCATGGCCAAGGAAGTGGCATTTCGTCCAAATCCTCCAAATAGTACGCCCCTGTGCTCGCAATGGCAATAACTCTATAAAGTCCTTCCCAGGTTAGGGTTAGCTTCCTTGCATTGGTGTCTCACATATTTCCAACAGCCTTCCATAACACTAAGTCCCCAGCGCCAAACCCCTTTGTCTTTACATCTTGGTTGTACCTTCGCGTAAGCTTCTGCTGATACTCAGCCAGACGTATAGTTGCTAATTCTTGACACTCCTCTAGTAAATCCAAATGCTTCATTATTAATTCGTCATTCTGGGCAGGGGTAAATCTCGCAACCAGTGCACTACATAGGTTTACCTCGGCTGGTATAACTGCCTTCGCCCCTTACATTAAGGAAAATGGAGTTTCCCCCGTGGATCTTCTAGGGGTTGTTTGGTACGCCCACAAAACATTGAGCAGCTCCTCGGCCCACCTACCCTTTGTGCCCTCCAATCTTTTCTTCAATCCATTCACAATTGCTTTGATAGTGGCTTCAGCCTGGCCGTTGCTCTGAGAATAAGCCGGGGTGGAATATTTGTTTTTGATGCCGAGATTATTGTAAAACTTGCGAAAGGCTCTGCTATCGAACTGCAGCTCGTTGTCGGATACGAGGGACTCTGGCACCCCAAATCTTGTAACTATGTTTCTTTATACAAACTTTTTAAGATCTATGTCCCGGATATTAGCCAATGCCTCAGCCTCCGCCTATTTAGTGAAGTAATCTACAGCTACCAAAACAAATCTCTGATTGCCTGTGGCCCAAGGAAATGAACTGATAATCTCCAACCCTCATTAGGCAAAAGGCCAGGGGCTGCTAACGGGATTTAGACTACCTACTGGCTGATGGATCAACAAGGCGTGCTTCTGGCACTACTCGCACTTCCGTATGTATTCAGCAGCATCCTTCTACATTTGCAATCACCAAAAATCCTAGGTCATCGCTTGGTGTGCCAATGAACGTCCTCCTACATGACTGCCACACACCCCATCGTGTAGTTTAGCAATGAGCTCATTAACCTTCTCGGGGCGCAAGCATAAGAGATATAGCCCCTCAAAAGACCTCCGGTACAATTTGCAGTCTGCCGATAACCAGTACCAAGCAGCTACCTGGCGTATCCTACTAGCTTCCTTTTCATCATCTGGTAACCTATCCTTGGCCAGAAAGTCAATGATTAGATCCATCCAACATGGCTCGTACACTGTTAACACCAAGACACCTACTGTTGCATTGATACTTGGTTCCGCTACGAGCTCCACCTTGATTATCTGAGGTACCTCCTCGGTCATTGATGACGCCAATGTGGCCAAAGAGTTTGCATGTCGATTCTATCCCTAGGCCATTTAGACCTCCTTTGCCTTGAGAAACCGACTCATAACCTGCCTCACCACTCGCAAGTACTCCTTCATTCGGGGATCTTGGGCTTCAAAACTACCTTGTACCTGACTAACCACCAATTAGGAATCTGAGTAAGCCTCAACTTCCTATAATCCCATATCCAGAACGGTTCTCAATCCAGCTAGCAAGGCTTCATACTCGGCTTCGTTGTTGGAAGCCCTAAAACCCAACTTGAAGGAATGTTCCAACCTGATACCTTATGGAGTGATGATGAAAATTCTAGGGCCAGCTCCTACTGCGCTGGAAGCGTCGTCCATGAATACCTTTCCACGGGTGATAGTCCACATGACAGATTAATTGCATTTCCTTCCTTGGGGAAAATTCTGCAACAAAATCGGCGAGAACTTGGCCTTTCACCGAACTTCTTAGCCTGTACTGAATATCAAAGGAGCCAAGCCGAGTCCCCCATTTAGCTATTCGGCCCGTGAAGTCAGATCTCCTCAACAACGACTGTAAAGGATATTTGGTCAACACATAAACGATGTGAGCTTGAAAATAGAGGGGCAGCTTCCTCGTGGTGTGCACTAATGCTAACACCAACTTCCCTAAGGGCAAGTACCTTGTCTCGACGTCAACTAGGGTCTTCTTGACATAATACATGGGTTGTTGCACTCCTTGATCTCTCAGAAGCATGGCACTTATGACATGTTCTGATATTGAGAAATACATGAATAAATCCTCTCCAGGCTCAGGGGTCGTCAACATAGGTGCCTACACCAAATATTCCTTCAAGTCCTGAAAAGCTCTTTCACACTCATCATTCCACTGGAATCCTTTCCATTTCTTCAAAAGCTGGTAAAACGAACGGCATCAGTCAGCAAACTTGGAAATAAACCGTTAGAGGCAGCTAACATGCCGGTTAGTACTTGGACTTCCTTTGGATTACTCAGCGGCTTGAGACACTTCACAGCTTCAATCTGATCGGGGTTGACTTCTATTCCTCGGTTGGTGATCAAATACCCCAGGAACTTGCCAACCCCCACTCCGAAAGCACAATTGTCTGCATTAAGACGCAACTTGTTTTGTCAAAGTACTTCAAACACTTAAGATATTCAATATGCTGCGCCTCTCGTTTGCTCTTCACCACCATATCATCAATGTACACCACCTTCACCATCCACCCAATCTTATCTCAAAACATTCTCATCATCATCTGTTGATAAGTGGCTCTAGCATTCTTTAGCCAAAATGGCATCACGGTATAGTGGTAATTGGCATCAGGGGATATGAATGCCGTTTTCTCCTAATCTTCGACAACTAGGGCAATCTGGTGATAACTTTGAAAAGTGTCCAGAAAGCTCATCATCGGGTGCCCATAGATGGCATCTACCATCTTATCAATCTTTGGTATGGGAAATGGATCCTTCAGATATGCTCGGTCCAAGTCAGTAAAATCAACACAAACCCTCCATTTGCCATTCTTCTTTTTGACCACCATGGTGTTCGCAAGCCACTCAGGAAAGAATATCTCCTTTATTGCCCTGGCTTCCTTTAACCTCTTAACCTTTTGCCTGACAGCTTCGATGTGTTCTTTAGCTGATCTCCACGGCTTCTGCTTCTTAGGAGGGCACAGCGGGTCCACGTTGAGCTTGTGAACTATGAACTCGGGATCCACCCCAGGCACTTCATACGGGCTCCAAGCAAATACATCTATGTTCTGAACAAGAAGTAACAGTGTCTCTACCTTATCCCTATCTTTCATACTTGCCTCTACCTGGAAATAACTGTCATCATCCAGCAATATATTCATTCTAATCAATTCCTCAGCACAGCTAGTCCCCATCCCTTCTCAAGGCTCCTATGATTGCTATAAAGGGACCTTCTCAGACAGTTCCTTCTGCTTGATTCCCTGGTCAACTGCGGTTACCAAGTATTGCCTGGCCACTTGTTAATTACCCCTCACTATAGTAATACCTTTCTTGGTGCAGAATTTGACCTTCACATAAAGGGTAAACGGTACTGCCCCCATTGTATGAATCCACGGCTTTCCAAGGATTACCGTGTACGGAGAAAACGAAACGACCACTATAAATGTTACCTTCATCTCCTTACCTTCCATATTCACGGGAAGCAAAATCTGTCCTTCTAGGATCACCATCTGGCTACAAACCCCATCAGGGGCGTATCATACTTGGAGAGATCCTCATTCTTTAGGCCAAGCCCCCTGAACAGGTTGGGATACATCACCTTGGCACCACTCCCCTAATCTATCAATACCCTCTTTACTATGAAACTATTTATCCGGGTTGTAACCACCAAAGCATCGTCGTGTGGTTGAATCGTGCCTTGTAGATCATCATCGTTGAAGGCAATGGGTTCCTGAGTGTACTTTAACTTCTTCTTGAAGGGCTGCTAGCCCGTGCAACCTTCCACCACTACCACAACCAGTACCCCCTTCTCCTGGACACCTAAGCGTCTCTTGAAGCTGCGTGGATGACTTCTATCACTCCTAATAGGGCTGGGAAAGGATTTCTTAAGGTTGGGCGCCCTGCCCGGCTTCCTGATTCCTAGGGTCCACCATGAATTCTTTCAAGTATCTCGCCTTCACCAACACTGCTCTAGATGATCTTTTAACACCCTACATTGTTCAGTGGTATGCCCCTTATCTTTATGGTAAGTACAATACAGGTTCTGATTTCTCTTGGACAAGTCTCCCCCCATCTTGTTTGGCCACCGAAAATATGGCTCATTTTTAATCCGATCCATGATCCTATGCACCGGCTCCTTGAATGTCACATTCACCTCCCCCATTTGTGCTCTCGACCCCTAGATCCTCAAATCTTTCCTGGGTTTTGCATGAAAACTGCTCTACCGAGGATGATTTATGATCAAGGCCTTACCTTTGCTCTGCAATTAGTCATCCTCTAACCGTTTATATTCTTCAATACACGTCATCAACTGCCTCATATTCTCGGGAGGCCTCTTTGTCAACGAGTCTCGCAATTTGGAATCCTCGGGTAATCCCAACTGAAAAGTACTCGCTACGATTTTTTCGTTACCTCTGCCAATCTCATTGTACAGCTTCCAGTACCGGTTAGCGTAGCTGCGAAGGGTTTCCCCAGCCCTCATTTGCATTGATAGTAGTGCATTCACAGGTTGCAAAACTTGGCTACAGGTCATGAACCGAACACTAAACTCTTGAATCAACTTGGAAAAACTGTGGATCGAGCCTTTCCTTAACCCATTGAACCACCTCAAAGCAATAGGACCAAGACTTGAAGAAAATACCTTACACATCAATGCATCGTTATGAGTGTGCAAAGACATCATTTGAATATAATGACTTACATGTTCTATCGGGTCCGTCTTTCCATCGTAAGAATTAAACGGTGGCCGCATAAATCTGCTCGGCATAAGGGCCCTTTCAATGTCCCTCGAGAATGGTGATTGAGTAGCTCGGCTTAATGCACGACTCATAGCGTCCATGGCAGCATTCCAGGGTCGTCACTCCTCCGGGGAAATCGAGTCCCGGTCTGCATATTCCCGCAAGCAATCTTGGTGTTAATGAGATCCGAATTAGTGGGACCTTGCTCCATAGTGACCTCCCACACTAGCCGACCCTTCTCTTTGCTCCTCAAGGTCCCTTCTCCGACTCCTACCTCTCGCCTCTAACTCCAAATCCCTCACCAACCTACATAGACGTTCAAGTTCCTCATCCCTTCGCTCAAGCTCTTCATCCCTTCTATAGAAACGATTACGCCCTGAAGCACCGGACATTGTCCAGTATGTTTGAAACGACTCTTCTCCAAGGCTAGACCGCCCTTCCTCCTTATACTCCCTATCTTCCTATCCTTTCTGCCTTCTTTCTTGCCAGGTGGATCCTCGAGAAGACCTCCCAAAGCCACTTTCAGCATAACTCCCTAATTGACCTCTGCTGAGGTCTAAAAAGTTACAATGCTGCACTAAGGCCCAAAATGGCACAGTAAGTTGAACTCTATAGAAAAAAAATAAAAGACTTGAGCTCACAATAAGGAAAAAAGGATTTAAAGCCCAAGACCCACGAATGGATAGGCCTTAGGGCCTATGGAATGAAGGGAAGAAAGAAGAAAGCTCAGCCCGCCAAGATCATAAAATCAATGGGAATCTAGTGATAAGAACTGGGCCGGGATACCCAGGGACTGCTAGGAGCTTGACGTCCTTGGACGTGTAGCAAAGATAGGATGAGATTAAGACAGCTCAAAGGAGTGCCAAGAAACATAAGAAACGAAGGGCAAATACGTCCTTATCAGCCATCCAATGATGCAGAAAAGAATCAGAAAGCTTGAAGACTAACAATACATGAACAAAGGGTTGGTACCTCAAGGAACTCAGAAAGAAGAACCATGAAGGGAAGTAGCTGGGAGAACTTTCAACCTGGCATGGATGGAATCGGCTTACTCTGGAAAAATGACAAAAGAAAAGGCAGCCAAAAAGCTGAGTCTGAAAAGGTAAGAAAACCTTGAAGGAAGAGAGATTAGAGGTCAGCTCTCTAGGGACGTCCTAGAACGGAAAGTCAGTAAGAGGCTTTTTGGGGAGAAAGTACCAAAAGAAGAAAATTATGAGGAACAAGGAAGGGGCCAGCCACCAAAGTTGCTGGCACAACATTGGCTTTGGTACCTAGGGGAGCAAAGGAAGGGAATCAGTGGTACTCCGGAACCCTAGGATGACACTACAAAAGGGGAAGCATCCAACAGTGAAGAGGCATTTAGCAACAGTGAATCAGAATAAAATCATTGAGATAACTCTGTCAAAAACTCAAAGAAAAGAGTTAAAGAAAGGAAAATATCACCTGGTATCCTCAAATAGCCACTATAGAACATATTTGGATTCAAAGGGATTTAAACTTTGCAAGTCTTAGAGGCTTAGAGAGCCATCTAAGTCTGTAATTTTTGAGCTTATTTGAACCTTGTAACACATATTAGTGAGTACATTGTAATACACAATTAAGAAAAGTAATGAAATATCTCACATTGTTTTAAGGATCCTTAATAATTATTCTATGTCTTTTGTTTACACATTGTTCGTTTACTGTTTCTTGCTGTTCCATGCATATATTTCTTGCTTGTTAGTATGTATGCATTTTATGACTCTTGCTCTGTGCACCACTTGGTTTGTAATCAGTCTATTTAGCTGCGGTGAACCAAGCTTAGTCCTTTAAAACAACAACTAAAAGGCTCAGGGTCCTTGCTTCTATTTGGGCCTGGACCTTGTCTAAAAAAGGACCTTCACAACCTCTAGACATTTTCCCGTGCACGTTTTGACAGAACCACAGCTTCGTAGGGGATCCCCATAGATGGCACCAATTGTGCGTACCTAAAATATGGTTATTGGACTCAACCTCTATTTGGGCTCACAATCTATTTGTATTGTGGGTTTTGGGTTTCCTACTATGGGCGGTCCAATGCTCAGTGACCCAAATGCACTCCTGTTTTCTTAAACCCTTTTCTTTACCTCACAAAGTCGCTCCTTTTCTCTCTTGGTTTAGTCACTCTTCTCTTCTTCGTTTTCTCTCCAGAATTTCCAATCCCCCGTTCCTCATTCTCTTCTCTTATTTAGAGGCTAAGATAAGTGGAGGTGTTATGATTACTCCTCCTTACTAGTGCGAATGGGGGTCCAATTCCATCATCTCTAAGTGGATGTGCCGTCGGGAAAGGTGGTAATGACATTGGAACTGATTCCCACCTCTAAAAGCCTGCTTGGTAGCGATATTCCCGAAGGCATTATTGGGCAGCCAAGTATAGGGTGTCTTTGAGCAATAACACCTCCAACCAGGTTAGAGACAATTAGGAGGGGCTTGCTTTGGGCATCCAGGATAGCGCAGTATCATTTCAGCTCTTGGGCCTAGATTGGGCCCTGAGGCGTCTCGATCGAGGCTAAAGGTCCGGAATGGGGATAAGGTATATAATGTATCGCCAGGCTTACCGTACAGATGTAATTAGAGGTGTGCATTCAACCCACTAACCCAACAAAAATAACCCAATCAATTTCAACCCGGCACCTTGGGTTGGTTTTCATGGGTCGGGTTGAGTTGGAATTTTATTTTTAGTCTCAGGTCATGTTGGATTTGGGTTAAGAATTTTTTCAACCCAACTGACCCACCACCATATATAAATATGTCTGTGTGTGTTTTATTTTATCACCTTTATTTAAAATTAAAATTTAATTTATTTTGGTAATTTAAGGAATTTTTTTATGAATTTGAAAATTTTAATTATAATTTAAGTATATTATGTTAATTATTATAATATATTTAAAAAGTGACTAAATAATTAATGCAAGTCTTTTTTTTTTTTTATATATATAAAGTATGAAACATTTATGTAAGTACAACTTACCAACCCAACCTAACCCATGTGAGGAGGGTTGAAAATTTCTCAACCTGACAAACTTGGAATGGGTTGAAAAAATTCCTCCAACCTAACTCATGCACAACCCTAAATGTAATATAGAGATGTTATCAAACAATTGAACACTAAATGGACTCGGATTCAATAAACACTCAAACCCAAAGAAAGAAATTTTAACTATGGGTAAGGTTTTTCTAGACTAGTGAAAAACGGGTTAACCTAAACTCTATATGCTAAAATGACGAGTCAAGTTGGGTTGACCTGTTTTCAAAGGAATTTAAAAAAAAAATATATATATATATATATATATCTTATATTGTCTTTCTAACTCTATGTAAACATGTTTCAAACTTTCACTTCTTACTATTTTCTTTATTTCATTTCTTTTCTAAGTTCTTTTCTTCTAATAGACACTCATAGATTCTTGTTAACGAGGTCAAGGTTTGAAGGTTTCAATTTAGTGAACCTTAGATCGTCTAAACTAAAAAAATTTAATATTATAATATAACTTTTTCA
>NW_027069684.1:411933-479684 GCF_002906115.3 Quercus suber | reverse complement strand
TATGCAAATTGATTGTCAATTAATAAAAGGGACTTTTACCAAATATATAAGATTTCCGACGTCCAACTAGCGCAAGGACTCTGTTTAGGGTCTTATGAGAGTGGCCAGATATCCCACTAAGGGGTCCAACAGGCCCATGGCTTAACCAGCCCACCTTCCTTCACTCCGTCTGTATCCGGTCCGTCCACACGAGATCCGTCCACTGGAGGCCCGTGCAAATGACGGGCTCGCCCATCCTGACGTCCGCGGACAATATTCGGCCCGTTCAATCACCAAAGGCATCTTAGCGTGTATTTTCATCCTTTCAGTTTTTATTTTTTGCGTCTAAAAATAATTTGAATCATACCGGGTTGACCAGGCCATGAAAAGATTGAATACGGGTCATAAGTTTTACAGTCCAATCTAAGACAAAATATTTTTAATCTGTACCCAATATCACTCGAATCCAATTCCAGGTCAAACCCGAATCCAATTGACGTGGCCTTTTACCATGTCGATGTATTATATAGAGTCTTTTGGTTATAATTTGATCAGATCATGCATCCTTTTCTGATGGTTGCCGAGGGAACAAAACAGATGAGAATTGGAACAATGGCGCACATTCCTTTTCCTTTTTTATTCCCCCAAAAAATTTATTCTTACAATGAATTATTTTGATTACTTTTTGTCCACTTCGATTTGTATTGATTTTAGTATTTTAATCCGTGGTTTGTGGGTGAATCTATGGCTGTTCCCTACGTGCTTAATGCTTATCAACGGGTAAGCCACTCATGCAAAAGTTGGCACAAAACTCTCCCAGGAGCCAGATCAGTTGTAAATTTTTCATTTTCTCATCTCATCAAGATCTAGGAATTTTATGAGTATATATAACTTAGATGGAATAGAATAAAATATAATAAATAAATATGATGGAGTCTAATTAATTTATTAAGGATTCATAAATGACTGCAAAAAATTGAAATTAAGGTTGTTAAAATATTGATTGTTTCAAAAGTTTATAATATTGATTGCCCCAAAAGCTTATGCTAAATTTAATAATTATTTAATCACATACTTTTAAAACTCTCACTCATTCTATATTGTTTGAAGCTAGAGTGGAGGAGTTATAAAATACCATTTGTCCCCAAAAACTTATGATATTGATTATCCTCAAAGCTTATGCTAAATTTAATCATTTAGAGGCTGTTTGGTTCATCTGTTTTCATAACTCAATTCTTTGTTTTCATAAATCAATTCTAAAAAATGGTGGGACCCATAACAAAATACTTGTTTGGCTGCACATTTTTTTGTTTTTATAACTCTATTTCTAACACTCAATTTTCTAATTTGTGAGTTATGAGTTATGAAAACTAAAAACACATTTTGGTTGTTTTCAGTTTCTAGTTCTCTATTTTTAATGACAAACTCGTAAATAACATTACACACCCGATCCCACTTGTCATAACTCAACCACACCTTTTTCACCAATCTACCTTTTCTTTTTCTTTTTTTCGTGATCAACTCGTCTTCTTTTTCAATTCTTCCTTTTTTTCTTATTCTTTTTTTCCTTTCTTCTTTCAGTGGTTCAGTCCTCACCGTTTTTTTTTTTTTTTTTTTTTTTAGTGGTTCGGTCTTCACTTGGGTTTCTTTTTTTTTCTTCTTTCAATGGGTTCGGTCTTCACACTCTTTTTTTTTTTTTTTTTTTTCAGTGGTTCGGTCCCCACTTGGTTTTTTTTTTCACTAAACAAAAAAAAAGCACCGGTAACAGGAATGGAGCCTACAAACAATGTGAAAAATATTGAGTGATGATATTTGAGTAATGTGGCCAAATAGATATTATATTTTAGAGTTATGAGTGATAAATTATTAGTGGTGAATAATAAAAATTAAGTGACAAAAATTAAGTGATGAAAAAAGTGGTGCCAAACATCCTCTTAATCATTTACTTTTAAAACTCTCCCCCATTTTAAATTGGAACTTGAATGGAGGGAATACCGTACTGTACCGGCCGGAATGGCTGAAATTCATCGTTTCGGCGAGCTAACCGGTACAGAAATCCCTTTGATTCGTACTACTCAAAATACCGGCCTATACCGGACAATAACAGATGTACCGACGAATATCAGGCATCTCGGCTGGAAAACATGAATCGGCTGGTACAGAAAACAATAAGAAAAAAGAAGAAAAAGTAGTGACAGACAGCCCACTTCGCTCCATCGCCACAACCTCTAGATCGCCGGTCATCTCCCCTTCTCCTACTGGTTATTTTTTTTTTTTCTGTTTAGTTTGTACATCTCTTTGATTTGCCGCTGTTGCTTCGTCTTCCTCTTCTGTTCTGTGGTCTCAGATCTATTTTCTTTACGTTCTTTTTGTCTTTTTGTTTCTTGTGCTTTCAAGACTCTCACTGCTCACATGAACAAAGTGTTTGAAATTCAAAGCATTTACTTTAATGTTTGGTTTGCTGTTATCAACAACAGTAACTTTTGTGTGTTTTTTATATTATTATTATTATTATTATTAATTGAGTTGTACAACACGGCAGCAACTTTGAGTTAGTGAGTCGGTGCTTGGTACATGTATTTAAAAATTGAAAGTATATGTTTAAAAATATGTGTAAAAATATGTGTTGGTGAAAAAGTGTGTGAAAATACGTGTAATGTTATTTAAAAACTGAAAACATGTATTTGAGTGAGTGTACCAAATGGGACCTGAGCTTTTATATATATATATATAAAGAGAAATACTAACAAATGATCTTATGGTATTGGTTAATAATTCATTTAAAGAAAGTTTTTATAGAAAAAAAACAATTAACATTTTGACAGTTTTTTTCATTTTTCATAAAATTGATGTCAAAATTTTCCTAAAATAGATTATTAACTAATGCCATAAGGATACTCGTTAGCATGACTCATATATATATGGACAAAACTTAGGTACAATATTTTAGGTGTTGTTCCTTATATTCCTTACTTAAGATTGAGCCATGTAGTTATTTAACTAAAAAATACACTTCAATCCCATAAAAAAAAATACATATGATAGAATCTTAAGAGGGGGAACTTAATAAACAGCACATAACTCCTGTACCTAAGTCTTGCTTTATACACACATACACACACACATACATATAGACAAAATTTAGATACAATACCTTAGATGCTGTTACTTAGATTTATCTCTTAAGATTTAGCCACCTAGTTGATTAAAAAATATACTTTTATCTCATGAGAAAAAATTCACATGACAGAATTTTAAGAGGAGAATTTAAAGAACAACACATAAGTATTGTACCTAAGTCTTGCCATATATATATATATATAGCAATAAACCCGAAATGGTACATTAGTATTAACCGATACCAAAATATATCGTTTTTCTAGCCAAACCGGTATGGTTTCCAGTACGAGATTGATTCCCTTGACTAGAATAAACGAGCCATAAAAAACCGTTTGTAATTATTTAACCACATACTTTAAAAAAAAAAAAAAGTACATATATATATATATATATAAAGAACAACAGCAGCAACAACAACTATATATTCCTAAGATCATGTTATTGTTTCTCAAAAAAAAAGATCATGTTATAGGTGTTTAATTACCACAATCCACAGGCTTACTTAACAACAAGAACAACAGCAGCAACAACAACTATATATATTTAACCACGTACTTAAAAAAAAAAAAAAAAAAGTACATATATATATATATATATATAAAGAACAACAGCAGCAACAACAACTATATATATATGGTGGTAGTGTTGTTGTGTCTTTGTACCTTGTCTGTGCTTGTCCGACCCTTTGGTGCTCCGTTGTTGTGTCCCCTTCTTACAGTCGTTGGCGCCACCCTAGGTGTAAAGTGAATTCCCAGAACCTAACTGTAAGGGCCGTTTGAGCCAAGAGAGGGCGTGTAGGGCATGTGTGTGGTATAGGGTTGCTTAGGGTATGTGTTACGAAATGCAACGGTTGTGAGAAAAACATGATAACTGAGTGTTAAAACTAGGATAGTATGGATAAGATGTGGAGATCCAACTCCTCTATCAGTTCCAGGACTGGTTGTCCTCCTGATATTGTAAATGAAGAAGATCACACTGTTGAAGATAATGAGCTTCCAGATTTCAGTAAATGGAACATTCCAAAGTTGATACTAAAACTGTTTACAAAACTAGTTGGGCTGAAACCACTTTTCATCCCATTTACAAAGTAAGAACTGTTGAACAAACATTTTCTATTTCAAAAATTCATGAAAAATGTTGCTTGTTTTCCAAAAGAAATATTAACGAATTCATTGCTAGAAAACAAAGTTATTTGCATATTGGTATGGTTCAAGTTGCTATTAAACCACTCACCCGAAAAGGTATCAATGCTTTTGTTCTCATGTGTTTACGTGATGCTAGATTTAAGGTGTTTAAAGACAGCATTCTCGGTATGATTACTGCTTCTCTGTATGATGGTCCTGTTTATTTTAACTGTTATCCTGATCTTACTCTTGCTTTGGATGATCCTAATATTATTAAAGCCTTGACTCTGAATATTGCTTCTTCTGGTTATATCATGGATGAAGGTAGTAAACCTTTTGCTTTGGTATATCGTATTTATTACAGATTGTTGGATACTCAATTAAATCCTGGTTGTTTAAATCACAGAGGACCTTCTGGTAAAACCATGTTAATCCAATGTTCTACTTCTGATGCTAAAGTTCAAGTTCCAAAAATGATTCAATGGCAAGATGTCAAGCTTCCCAATGAATGGTTGTTGGAACAAGAATCCCCATTCCCAAACCTGTTTTTGATGAGCTAGATCTCACAAATATCCAACAATATCTTGATGGTACTGTTAAAATAAGTTTTCAGCATATTCAACCACCTTTGAGGATCAACGAAGGAAGACATTCCTTTGCTGGATCTGAAAGTATTTCAAAAAGAGATCAAGATCTCAATGATTTTTTGCAAAAGAATTTTGAAAAACCTTCTGATTTAAAATTAAAAGATGTTTCAAGTGATAAATCCCAAATCAGCTTTGTTTACTATTCTACTAAACCAGAATCTTCCTCTCCATATGGCAAACCTGCCAATGAAGACGACGAAGATACTGGATCTATTTCTCCATCTGGTTCTGATTTTCCTCCTATTAACAACAATAATGTTAACCGTTTGAGAGTATTGACTGTCTTAAATGAAAATTTTGAAATTGATATGGTTTCTTTGTTTAATGAATTCATGCTTTCAAAAAATAGACCTAAAGGAAATATTTTCAAAATAATTTTGCTCAGTCTGAAAAAGACCGTGTTAAAAGGAAATGGAAAGAAAAATGCTTCAATTGAAAAAGCATATTTTGTTTTTTGATTTCCTTGAAAATTATTATGTTTCAAAAGATGAAGTCACAAAAAACTATTTGAATGTGATAAAGAAATCAAATTTTGTTAAAGATGACAAAACTATTGTCAAGTCTAGTCATCCACCTCTTACTACTATTTTGGTAACTACTGAAAAAACTGATGTTAAAGCTACTCCTTTCAAAATTGCTGATGATAAAACTCCTGTTGTTAGTATTATTGAACAAAACAATTTTACTAATGAATCTTTGCATATTATTGGTCAACAGCTTGACCGTATTGAAGAAAAAATTGTTGAAAAAACTGTTGAAAAGCCTGCTTCTGTTGAAAAACCTGTTTCAGTGAAAACTGAGAAACCTTTGATTAATTTACCCAGTTTTGATGACAAATTCAAGTTCAAGACTTCTCAATCCAAAACTTTGGATATTGTTGAAAAAATGCTTGCTGATTTAAAAGTCAAAACTGAAGGTGCTTCTACAAGTACTCATGCTGCTTGTACTATTTCCAAAAATGAAAAAGAAATTGTTTCTGATGAAAATACAGATTCTGATACTGTTTCTTCTGTTTCTGCTAAAAAGGTTTTTGATAATGATTTCCCAGAAATCAAAAGATTTGTTGGAAGTTCTTCCAAACCCATGTTTCTTACAAAAAATTGGTATTCAAAACCTACTCCCCCTGATATTCAGTTTGAAGAAAGACCTTTTCAAACTCAATTCTCTGTTTCTGCTGATAAAATTTATGAATGGAATATTGATGGTTTTTCTGAACAAGAAATTATTAACAAAATGGGACATATGTCCATGGTTGGTATTGCTTATCAAAATAATCATGATCTTGCTCAATCTGAAATTGTTGACTTGCTTGCTACTGGTTTTTCTGGTACTCTTCGTGGTTGGTGGGATTCATATCTCACAGAAGATTCCAGAGACTCTATTAAACATGCTGTTAAAAAGAATGATGAAGGTTTGCCTATTTTTGATGATCGTATTGGTCGAGGTATTCCTGATGGTGTTAATACCTTGATTTATACTATTATCAAACATTTTGTTGGTGCTCCATCTAATGTTTCATCTCGAATTTCTGATTTATTGAATAATTTGAGATGCCCTACTATGTCTGATTATAGATGGTATCAAGATGTTTTCCTTTCCAGAGTGATGCAACGGAAAGACTGTTACAAGCCTTATTGGAAAGAAAAGTTTATTGACGGTCTGCCTCCTATCTTTGCTCATAAGGTAAAACAAGAATTAATTGGTAAAAATGATTCTATTGACTATGATAATTTAACCTATGGTGATATTTTAAGCACTATTAAAAAACTTGGTATTAATATGTGCAATGATGAAAAACTGTTAAAACACCAGTTAAAAAATAAAAGAAAAGCAAAATATGAAATGGGTAATTTTTGTGAACAATATGGTTTGCCCCCAATTGCCCCTTCTCGGCAAAAGGGTAAAAAACATGATAAAAGTCACAAAAATTATAAAAAATACAAAACCAATGTTAATGATTTTTATGCTAAAAAGAAAAATGTTTCCAAAAAATATGTTAACCAAAAATCTGGAAAAGGTAAATGTTTCAACTGTGGAAAACCTGGTCATTTTAGTAAAGACTGTAAACAAAAACCGGGTAAGTTGAAAAACAAGTTTAACATGTTAAACATTGGAAATAATGATCAAGAAGAATTATTCAGAATCCTTGAATCAAACAATTCGTCTGATTCTTTGGAAGATGTTTTTTCTTCTTCTTCATCTGATTCTTGCTATCATTCTGCTGATGAATCTTCTGATTCTCCTAATATTAAACTTGGCTGTAGAGATTCATGTTGTAATGTTATTAACTCTGTTAACACTCTCACTAAAAGTGAAGAAAATGAAAATTTGTTGATTAAAATCATAAGTCAAATTGAAACCCTGATTTACAAAGAGAATATTTGAATAACTTTAAGAAAAACCTATTAAAAGAAGAAACTGGTAAAAAACTTAAATCAACCATAAGTTTTGAAGAAACTTTAGAAAGATTTAATAAAAAGAAATCCAAAGATTTAACTGTTAACGATCTCCAACATGAACTTAATATTGTCAAACAAGAAATAAGTGATTTAAAAAATGATTTTCAGATTATGAAAAATGATAACCATAATCTTAAACAAGAATTGTTAATGATAAAAATTGATCAAAATATTGATCAAAATAAATCTGATAATGAACAAGATGAGCACATAGATAGAGATGAATCCAGTCAACAGGCTCTTCTTTCTGATAAAGGTAATGATTCTCAACTTGCTTTTGTTAACAACATATTTCTCCCTAAATGTATATATAGTTGTTGTTGCTGCTGTTGTTCTTGTTGTTAAGTAAGCCTGTGGATTGTGCGTAATTAAACACCTATAACATGATCTTTTTTTTTTGAGAAACAATAACATGACCTTAGGATGGTTGGTCATCCACCATACCAACCAGAATGCATTATAGCAATACGTCCAACCTTGTATAACTAACATAAATACAAAGGGCATGGATGTTCATAGTCAGATCACTAACAAATATCTGTAAAATGTACCAAGAATCCTCACTTGGTGCAAAACTTGTATCACGAGTTGCCTTTTTTTTTTTTTTTTTTTTTTTTTTTTTTAAGATACTAGTACAATAATAGAGGACTCGAGAATATGCCAATAAAGCTTGAAGTAGCTGGGAATGTACATGGAAGCAAGAAAGGTTGTTGGGGAGACACAATAAATGTGATGGGATCGATGAACAGAGACTCACAAGTGTCAATTAAATAGCCATTTTGGTTAGATACAGTATCTAAATGCATTTGTCTTCACTTTTCCTAACCTCCTAGAAATGTAAATAGATCGATCGACCGTAGATAGATACGGTGGCCATTGTGTTTTGTGGACCTACACCTCACAGTCCCAGCCAACTTAATAATTTGCTAGCAATCAATGTGTCTATGTCTTCAGTTTTTATGGTCGCTTGCGGTGATTATAAGCACGAGGTTGACACAGGTGATAAGAGAGGATTTAAATGTTTTGGCTGGCAGGCTGTAGTGTTATCCACATACCATCTGCCCTTACTGAGTTAAAGTCTGCCCTTAGCTCTTTTTGTTGCTGGAGTTTTACTTTTGTATCTAGAGATTTTTTTTTTTTTTTTTTGAGTAAAGTACGTATTTAGTCCTTATCTTTTACATTATATTTTAATTTGGTTCTTAATCTTTTAATTGTGTCAATTTGATCCCTAACCTTTCAACATCATGTCAATATAGTCTCAAAAATTTCCATTCAAGAAATAAAGGGATGGACTAAATTGATACGACATTAAAAAGTTTGACACAATTAAAAAGTTAGGGACCAAATTGAAATATTGTGTAAAGAATAGGGATTAAATTCATAATTTACCTTTTTTTTTTCCTCACAATTTGGTTTGATGGGTTGTGTGCAAGGTTGTCAAAATCGGGATCCGTAAGATAGTTGAAAGTAGATGGGATCGTAGATCATAGAATCGGATCGTGAATTGTAAGATCCTACATATTTTCATATTTAAAGCAAAAAACACATTGATAATGACTTTATATGTTAAATAATCATGTTAATTATAAATTCATCCATAAAAAAACTAAAATTTCCATCATATGATGTAATTTGCATATCATACATCGCTAAGTCTATATTAACGAAAAAAATATATTTCAGTTTTGATCCAATGTATCTAAAAAGTTCAATAAATGTTTAATTAGCAACCAAATATCAAAATATTTTTCAAAACATATAAAAAATATTTTCTCAATTCTAAGTTCCAAGTTTGAAATCCAAAATAAGTTAGCAAATGAAAACTAGTTAACTATAATATGAAATCGAAAAGCAAAATGAATATTAAGGTGAAATGAACATCTAATTATTCTCATTCTAAGGTTATTATAACATCCGTCCTAAATTCCTAATCATCATCAGCAATTTCATCATATATGTAGACATTATATATTTATATACTAGAGCTGCAAAAGACATCTAGATACAATTTCACACTCAACTATTCAAGTTATATCACTTAGCAACAATTAAAGAGCATGCTTAAAAAAATCAATCAATCAATATACAAATACAAGAATAACTGATAAAATTATATATAAAAAAATATTTTAGTAATATTAGAACACAAATTAGTATTGATCAAACAAATTTAACAACATTATAGCTTAAAAGGCAGCAAATCCAACATCAGATTCTTCATTTAGAAATGATGAAGTATTCATTCATTTTGATTACAAGTGAACTAAAAACTAGAAAACATTTGCTTAGGTTAATATAATTTTATAAAAATAAAATAAAAAGTCATACCATCACAACATGAAAAAAAAAAAAAAAAAAACTTTTTTTTTTGGGTAGGATCAGTAGGATCCCATACAATCCTATGATCCTACATACGATCCTACTATTTTTACGATCCTAGTGCGATTTTAAACGTTTTGGTGAGGTGGGATCGTAAAATCGCACAATTCTACGATCAAGATCGCAATTTTGACAAACATGGTTGTGTGGGGGTGGAATTTTGGTTCCTAAGCCTAAAGGGTAGAAGGATTCAAGCCCAAAGAGCCCAACACAATGAATTTGTAGAGAGTGAGTTTAAAAGTTAGGCTTCAATGGATCAAGTAACACGCACAATGGGTTAGAGATAATAAGAAAGCAAAGAAAGACAAGTTCTAAGAAAGGAAATCCTTCCTTCGAGGAGACTGGCCGCGGAGAAAATAGCCTAAGAATGAAAAAACTTACGAAAATAAGGACAAGGGTCATTTCAGGAGCTTCTCGAAAAGTCTGAAGATTTGGGAAGTTTTGAAAGTTTGGAGATTTAGGAAGTCTTGAGAGCTCAAAGATTGGGAAAGTGAGGGAAATGAATCCCCTAAGCGCCTTATATAGGAGGCGGAATTGGGTGGGAGTTATCTCGCCCAAAATTCGAGGAGAAATGCTAGCCTTAGGATCTCCATCTCATTGTAGGACATGGGGGACAAAGCACTGCCTGGAGCATTTAATGAGACGTTGTGGACTCCGAAGCGCCAGAACAATTGCGGGGCACACAAAGTGACATGCTCTCATGTGGAAGTCAAATAAACATGTGGAACTAATTATCCAAGGTCAAAACCCCACTTTCCTCCTTGGATAAGAGAAAAAAACCGGAGTTTTGAGGAACTATTGTGGGGTACAGGAATTTAAATTAGGAAATCACGCCACGTGTCATACCCATGGGCGAAGGGGCCATTATCGTGCTGAGGATGCCACATCCTCGAACAATAAGGCCACGTCAGTGGCACGTTACCAGGGGAAGTTATACTATAGAGAAAGAGATTTGGAGAAGGGGTTAGCCTTGATGTGATTGAAGGGATGGTGAATGTCACCACATTTAATGCATCCTACCAAACCTCATGGTTGCATTTATGTAGAGAAAATTCCTGAACAGTGTTGCTTTCGTTGCTGCAACTCACAAAGAGTTTAGGAAGGTGTCTGATGGAACAAGCACTCAGGTAGTGGCCTGAACGATGGAGGGCCAAGATCATCTAAAGGGAGATATATAATGTAAAAAACCCTCTAGGGAGAAGGGATTGGAAAATCTGTAGAGAAAACACTGTAGCAACAAGAATTGAAATTGTATCCAAGTTTAACAGAACTATATTTAAGAACCATTCTCCTTAGATGAAGGATTTCCTTGCTTAGAACTTGTCTTTCTTTGCTTTCTTATTATCTCTAACCCACTGTGATGTTGCTTGATCCATTGAAACCTAGCTTTTAAGCCCACTCTCTACAAATTCATTGTGTTAGGCTCTTTGGGCCTGAATCCTTCTACCCTTTAGGCTCAGGAACTAAAATGCCACCCCCACATGTTGCTTTTTGTAAATGGGATAGACCCATTTTTATCTCATCTCTTTACTTTTTGGGTCTTTTCCCTTGAAGAATAAGATGGGTTAGAAACAATTAATTATTCTTATTCATAAAATATATATATATATATATATGTGGGGCCCATAGGCCTGATAGCCTCGGCCCATCATGTAGCAGGCCCAAGGCCCATGCCGAGGAGCACAAGCTATTTTGGAAAAAGAGGGGGAAAGTCTATTTTCCTAAATCCACGCCGAGGATTACCTTATCCTCGGCCTGACAAAGGTGATTTTGGGGAGAGGCTAACCCCAAAGTAAGCTGTCACTCTTGCATTTAATGCGCTCAACTAACCCCCTTGGCTGCATTAATGGGGAGGTAACCCCTTGGCAGGATAACGTTGATTAGAGTGAACCACTTGAGTACCGATAAGGCCTCTGATGGGACGGACGACCAGAAGAAAAGCGAATAGATGATCAACAGATGGAAGCAGGAGATAGGAAGATGAAAACTATAAAAGAAAAGCTAGTAAAGCAAAAGAGAAGGGGGGGAAAAAAAGAAAGAACATGAAGGCCTCCTCGGCCACAGGCCGAGGAGCATCCTCCCATTTGTAAAGAAACTCTTAGCATTTTTTATAAGAAAAGTTCATGCATGGTGATCAACGGCCAGCACCTAAACCTGTCAACCCACTCTCTATAAATTTATTGTTTGGGCTTATTGGGCTGAAAACCCATCACTCAGGGTCAATCCAAATTGAGTCCCTACAATTGGCGCCGTCTGTGGGAAGGATTAGGGTGCTGGCCGGTGCACCAGGTAAACGTTCCAAGTTATAATTATTTGTTTTACAGTAGATTGAAAAAGGTGAGGTTCTAAGTTCTAAGTGTTTGTTTTACGGTAGATTGAAAAAGATAACGTTCCAAGTTATAATTATTTGTTTTACAGTAGATTGAAAAAGGTGAGGTTCTAAGTTCTAAGTGTTTGTTTTACGGTAGATTGAAAAAGATAACGTTCCAAGTTATAATTATTTGTTTTACAGTAGATTGAAAAATAAAAAAAAAAAAAAGGAAAAAAAAAAAAAAGTTAAGAATGTTCTTCGGTTTAAAATACTATCTCGTCTATAAAAAAAAATAAAATAAAATAAAATAATAAATGCATGCAAGCCATCCCCATTTCCATTCCAATTGAAGCTGACCAAGTTGAGTTCCATAAAATCAGTTACTTTTCTTTCTCCTTCACATTTAAAACAATGAAAACGAGGTGATGCATATTCTGACATATAAATTAGCTCGTACTCCTTGAATACACATGGGAAAATACAATAAGTTTTTAGCTATTAGCTATTGTGCTTAAAAAATCTTTTCTATTTTTTTTTTTTAAATTTTAAAATTTTGTTGTTAACTGGAATATATATTTAGACAAAACTAAAGAATTACAGCACTTCTACAGCAATGCCTACAATAAGTGGTACCAATGGCATCAAACCTAAGTCGGTTCAAAATACAAGTAGGGGTAAATAAAAAGATACATAATGAACTCCAAATCTTGCCCAATTGTCAGCACCCTCAGCACTATTGGTCTCCCTGAAGTAGTATTGAATCTTGTGATGGGGAATAGTCTGATCCAATGGAAATAATGACCTAAAAAACTGTTATCATTAATTAACAAGTTAACAATCACAGAAGCATCCAATTCAACTATCGGAGATTGAATATGAAGTTGATGGCATAGAGTGAGACCATCTCTAAGAGCCCGAGGTTCAGTCACAACACAAGAAGCTGACTCTATGGCTCGTGCAAAATCTCCCACCCAATTTCCATGGTAGTCCCTGATAGTGCCCCCTCTCTTAGTCTTTCCAGGATTACCTAAGGAGGATCTACTAGTGTTTAACTTGTACCAATTTGAGATAAGTTTTACCCCATTTGATATATCTAGTAGTAATACTGCCATGAATACGGGCAATTTTTGAAGAGATGATGAGGCAAAATTCCATAACCCTACTGTGAACCTCCAAGGAAAGATTTGGGTTGGGCCTAATTTGTTTGAACATCCAGTTGTTTCTCTGTAGCCAGAGGAACCAAATGCCATGAAGAAAGTCACACTTTTCAAGAGAAAAATCACTATGATCATGCATGGGAATTAAATTAAAATGCCTAAATTTATAAATCCAGTCCTTCAAATTTCAAATCAGGATCAAAGAAATCTGAGGGGGAGCAAGGCAATTGACTTCTGGACCAGAAACTTTAGCAATATTACAATCTCTCAAGACATGCTAAAAAATAGAAGGTATAAAATACTGCTAGCAAATAGCCAAATACTATAAATGTCTGTAGTCATTGACTCATTGTGAATGAGAGATTTCATATTTGGTTTATGAACCAAAAAAAAAAAAAGATTATACAAATTTTTTGTCACTTTATACTGAATTATTCCATTTTAATAAGGAAAAAGACATTATAGGAAATTATCCATAGCAAGAGTCAGAAGTCAGAATCACCACAATAAACTCAAAAAACCGCTGCAATAGGTTTAGAACAAAAACACTGCTGAAATCGTCACAATATGTCTAGCACGTAGTTTGTTGACCTTTTTTTTAATTAATCGGAATTAGCTTCATTGAATTCGAACAAATCAAGACAGATCAGGTACATCAATAAGAGAACGATTGGCATGGCGAAACAAATACAGCATCACATTTTAATTGAAACTTTTTTTTTTCGAGAATCACACTCCACTTGAAACTGAATGTGTGGAGGTCACTCGCCCAGCCAGATCCTCATATCGTTCAGATGCTGAGCAAATTGAGCTAGACCTATTTATATATAACGATACAGTAATTTTTGGTATAACCATACAATGAAAATATATTGAAAAGCCAACGTTAGTATTTTAGAATATTCATTCAAGTTTGTACTTAAGTTTTAGTTCAGATTAGTTTAATATAATTTACAATTTTAAAAAAAAAAATGTATTTTCAATTTTTTTCGATAGGATAAGTAATTTCATATTAGTAGGACACTTGGTACAACATTAAAATAGATCTGAGATATCATTTGGGACACTTACACAAAATCCCAGTAGATTAACTCGAATCTTTGAACTTCCTCTTTAATTATTTGGCAAAGATTCATCAAATATCATATTTTAAACCCAAGAGAAATATAACACATGATTATACTAAAATTAGGTTATAGATCTGTTGTACAAGAAACGGAGCCAATTAATTCACCAGCCCACTTTCCGACTTTCACAAATCCCCTTTCTGGAGGTGGCGGATTTGTTGTTGATGATGCTAGCGTATAATTTATATTTATAAGCAATTTTCAACAGTTCTTTCAATGATCATGAGATACAAAATCAGGCAAATTAACTTTCATAAAGTTTTTAAAGCTAAATTCAAGCCTAATCTTATCAACAAAGGCCGTATGGTCACATATGGAAAACTCGACTCAATTGAAGCAGCAACTATACCGGCCTGGGGCAAGGGCTAAGCCTTGCGGCCTAGAAATAAAAACCTTACACTCACCCTGTGAATCAGAAGAAAAAAATTTTTTGCAGAACCCGGATGTTAACTCTTTGTATTTATTTATGTTATTTTATTTTATTTGTTTTTTTTTAGAAAGATGGTCTTCTTTCTTACTTTATCCTCTGGTTAAATTATCCTTTAAATCCTTCCACAATTATTTATCATAGACATCTTACATCTTTTATAAATAAAGGTTTATGTCGGTTATTACGCTAGTTTGAGGCGCAGAGAGTACAGAACTCTTTCTAACCTGTAAAGGAAATACAAAAACTCAGGAAAGTAAACCCAGTTTAACTAAAGATTGGCCAGTCTTTTCGCACTGATAACAATGCAGCTTTCATATCATGGAGGCTCCAACCCTATCACGAGGTATGAGGCGAAGTTCAGAACCATGTTTGAGGAAGACATTGCCTGCAGAGTGAGATAATTTTTTCATGAAACCATGGATCTAAATTGCAAATAACATATGCAAAATTATGGTGTGCCACCCAAACATCATTATAATAAGAACAAATTTTAGTTACAACATTTCTCAATATCTTTTTATTAGAGGTGAATTTTGACAAATCTATCATTAGATTACATCTTTTTCTTATATCTTCAATGCTTGCAAATTTCTAGAAAACTAAATATCAATAGTTATGTCATCAATAAATTGTTTAAATTACAAGTTTTTGTAGTTTAAATTTGTGCATAAAATATAAACTTATAAATCATATAATAAATATTATTTGATTGACACTAAATTTGACATGTATATTAAGAGTATAAAGAATATGCAATTTACGGTTAAATTTTCAAAATATGCAATAACATTTATTTTATTGAATGGCTACACCCAATTTTGTAGCTAAACTTTGTCCATATAATAATATCAACTTCACAGCTCTCCGGAACTGGCACATGAATGTACAGCGTGATATTGTGGTTTTTAACCTAAAATTTTCCTTCAATAAGAAAAAGCATAAGAAACATCATATTATTTTCTTATAGAAGGGATCTAAACTATAAACGACCAATTCAAAGTATGGTGCTCAGACCATTATCATAATTCTCGCAACATTTCCTCAATAAAAAAACCTTTCCTTTTTTGTGTCAGCTTCCTATGGGATTTTGTGGGTTCTATTGATGGAAGATGATTTGTTTGAGATGTGGCAGAAGTTTAGACTATCAGATGCAAAAGCTTCCAAGTTTTTGTGACTGATAGTTTGGTCCATGATTGGCAGACTAAGGGTCAATCCAGTCTCCTTGTAAAAGTACTAACAGACCAATCTTCTGGCCAAGAACCTATGCAAACGACTCTTCATTTATTATGGAAACCAATGCGCATGCCTGATCGTGACGTTGGTGATAACTGGACAATTCACTTTCATGACATGGGAGGATATGGAAAAAGTGTACCAGCAAAGCTCATGGTGGATTTTGATCGATTGATGTTGCCGGTGAACATAGTCTCTACTGATGCAGCTTTTCAGTAAGGGTTTTC
The DNA here is from genome assembly GCF_002906115.3 of Quercus suber. Lineage (NCBI taxonomy): Eukaryota > Viridiplantae > Streptophyta > Magnoliopsida > Fagales > Fagaceae > Quercus > Quercus suber. Next base: position 463,491 of record NW_027069684.1, on the reverse strand, counting down.
AACTTTCCCCTGTTTAGTATGACACTGGAGGTTGGAGATTGAATTGGAAAAGCTTTGGGAACGTTACATGACATGGATATACCAGCAGACGGTATAGCTTGGGGACAGTTTATGCAAATTCAAATTGGTCTTGATGTCACCAAGCCCCTGGCGCCCAGTTGAGGGGAAGAATTTTTGTTTGGATTCTACTCAGTCAATCCATGGGTGTCTTCCCACTTTTGGCTGTGTGGCTGTCTTGGACATAGTGAATAAGTAGCTTCTCCAAGGTCCAGGATATTATTTGGGTCCATCTAAGAGAAAGCCTCTAAAATTTGGAGCTTCGGCTCCAGGCTGCTACCAATTGGAGGGCCGATCAAAACAAAGAGATGATGGTAGGACCTGTAACTTCAATAAAGGAGACAGCCCAACCAAGTGCCAATGATCATTACAGGGAATAAACACCTCCAATTGCAGTTGTTGGAGATTAGAGTCATATGATTCAGTCAGTTGTGCACAAGTCTGAAAAGAAATGGACGAGCTGTTCGATCAAGAGATATGGATGAGCTGTTTGATTCAGACTTCAGTCAACAAAGGTGTTCAAGGGTGGCCGGTTGTGAGGAGATAGGAATACAAATTTCTTCATGACAAGCATCTCAATGAAGTTCTTCCAATGAGATTTCATGGACCATTTAAGGGAATGAAGATGTGTGGAACTCAACTCTATGATGAGTAAATTTTGGTGGGGGGAGGGCTGATGAAAAGAAAATTCATTGGATAACTGGATAAGTTGGTCTAAATTATGTAGAACCAAGAGATTTGGGGGAATGAGCTTTTGTAACTTGCACAATTTCAATTTAGCTCTTCTTGCAAAGCCTTGTTATTTTCCATCCATCTCTTTTTTAAATGTGGGATTGCCTTTCAATGAATGCATGGAGAATTATTTTGGGTGCCAAGAAGATTCTTACCTTGGGGTTAGATGCAGAGGATGGTCATCAAATAAAATTTTGGAAGGACAGTTGGGTTCCAAAGCCAAGCACCTTTAGAATTGTTACTCCAAGTCATCTTTTTAGCAAGGATGCTTTATTGATGAGAATATTATGACTTGGTGCTCAGACGAAGTGTATGATTTATTTTTCCCCTATGAAGCTTCAATTATAAAGAGACCTTAATTGTAAGGTAGCCAAGTGACTCCATTATGTGGGCAGGAACATTGAATGGGAGTTTTCAGTCAAGAGTGCTTATTTTTTGTTAGAGAAACAGTCACTAGAGAGCGATGGAGGTTCACCTGCAGGTGTTCGCATGCAATCAATTTGGAACTAACTTTGGAGCATCCAAGTGCCCAACAAAGTCAAGGTCTTCTCTTCCTGGGCATGCAGGATATTTCACCCATTAAAACCTGGTCTTTTTGATAAGCATATCCAATTTTACATGTGAAGCCAGTCACAAGGAAGCAGAAAAAAATTTACATGTGCCATGGTAATGCCCTTGAGGAAGGCATGGCAAAGAAATACAGTTGATTTACTGGGTCCACAATTGCAGTATGGGACATCAGGTGATCTGGTTGATTGGGTTTTTGCAGAAGCAAGGGGTTGTAACTCTCAAACTATTTCTCACTACGACATGGTTTCTACGGACAGACAGAAATGAATGGCAGAATGATAGAAAGTGGTTAATCCAGAGGTCCTTGTAAATCCAGGGAAGGGGAGATTGGAACTAGCTAGGAAGCACCTGCTTGGATACAAGCATGGGTACAATATGGCGACACGGCAATTTTTGAAAATTTGGACACGGGTATGATGGGGATACGTATATTAAGCTATTCATGTGGGTTGAAAGGTGAGATAAATACTTCACGTGTGTTACAGTGTAAAATAGATCTAAGAAGTTGGCCTAAGCAAACATGGACAAAACAAAAGGGAAAACGGGAGAAATTACAAAATAGAAATAGATCTAAGAAGCTTGGCCTGACTTTGCGAGAATACAAAGAAGAAGAAGATGAAGAAGAAGAAGCAGGAGCAGGAGCAGGAGGAGATCGCGTGACAGGAAGAAGCGGGAGGAGATCACTGATTCAGAGGTACAGTGTGTTTCAAGCATTCAGCCTTTTTTTTTTATTTCTTTTTTTTTTTTTTTGCACAGGCTGTGTCCCAACCATGTCCCCGTGGTGTTGGACATGGGCACAGCAGCCCAAATGCCTTGTCCGTGCTTTCTAGGGAACTAGTGACCTCTACTTCATGAGGCGTGGTCCTAAAAGCCACAGAATTTCTTGGAAATATTATGATGGGGAAATTGCTAAGTTGAGATATGGGCATTGCATTAAAAACAAGGAGGCTATGCAGCACCAATATTGACAGGGGCAAAAGACATTCAATCACATCAAAAATATGATTATGGCAAAACCAAGATTCTATAGGCCTACAATATAAGCCTGGTCAAATTTATTGAAATAATGGGGACCCGATCTAAAGCATTTCCAATGCCTTGTTTATCTAAAGGATTCATATTTAAAGGATGTGATTACGGATTAGATCAACAATGGCAATCGATCTACTGCATCCATCCTACATAGGATGACAATGGTGGAGTTCATAATTTTAACCAATGCATGTTCCTAATTCAGAGTACACTAAAAACGAATTGGAATTTAAAATAAAAAAAAAAATAAAAAAAACTACTATGAAATTAGACAAATGCAATGAATAAATCAATCATTTTTTATCCAAAATTGCCTGTATTAAACACAAAAATCAGATTCTTACTGAAAAACCACACAAAATATGTGGGGTTATATAATGTTGCGGATTGATTCAAACACAAAGATGAAACAATACAAGAACAGAAATTGACAGGAAAAACTAAAACTGAGCAGTAGAGGCATACCTGCACTTTGTTGAGGATTGATTCCAACACCATCTGCATGCGTGAAATATGATGAAGTTAACATGCAAATAAGACAGAGTGAGAAATTATTGCAATGAAAAAACCCCACAGAACTAGGGGTGACAGCCTTTTTCGAGTCTTGTTCACTTTAATGCCAGTGTTGAAGGCTATAAAACATTAGTAGTTTGGTACTACTCTACCATTTTACTTTTTCAGTAATCATACATCCTTTCTTTTTAACTGGCTAATTCTCAATCAACAAGATATTATCAGCCTGCCAGATATGTCAGTGACTCAGTGCTACAATATATCATCATAGATCTTTTCTTATAAAAAAAAAAAAAAAAAGGAACATACCCTGTGCACAAAAATTCCTCTTTTCCTGGGTCTGGGAGACATCATGGTAGGCAGCCTTACCCCCAATTTTGTTTGAAGAGGCTAATTCCTAGACTCGAATCCATGACCTGTTGCTTTTGGTGGAAGGCACTAACCATTGCACCAAGGCCTAACCTTTTAGATCTTTTCTTATTATTATTTTTTTTTTTTAAAATATATATAAATATATATATATATATATCCTAGCCCTTTTGCCTTTTTTTTTTTTTTGGGGGGGGGGGGGGGTGGGAAGTACTCGAAATTAAATTGAGAAGCTTGAGTTAAAATCTCTCTTTGTCTCCCCACAATTCAGATTATAATATATTATTCTAGATGGTACATATTTACGGGGTGCATCATAGAAGTTTCAATTATAAAAACAAGAAATTTTCTCATATAAACATTTATGTAGAATTCTCAGTAAAGCAGCTTTTGCTGTAAACCTATTCACAATCTTTCGCAACTTGAGGACACTTGGATTCGGCTTGTTAATTCACTATTTCCCAATTTTGCTTAGATAATTTTTTTTAGGGATAGTTGCAATGTGCATAATGAATTACAAAATTTTACAATCTAATTGATCAATTGGATTACGAGATACCCAAAAAAAAAAAAAAAGATCAGAAACGACATGCAAGACAAACCCTTGATAGAGTGAGAGAGAGAGAGAGAGAGAGAGATAAAGAAGTACCGTTGGTGATGATAGCGCTGGTCTGAGGAGGCACTTTGAACTCTTCGGCAGCGAATTTGAGAACGGCGGTGAAAGGTGCTGCCTCTGGAACGCTAAAGCTGAGAGAGAGAGAGAGAGAGAGAGAGAGAGAGTTAATTTACGAAGGTGATGGTGAATGAGAATGAACGAAGAAATTGTTTGATTTGAACGAACACTTTGAAGGGAAGCTTTGGATCGGAGGTGAGAGTCACTTTGAAGGAGACCTTTCCACCACCACCACTCGCCATTGCTTTTTATCAGCTTTCTTCTTTCTTCTCTCCGCTGCTTCGTTTTGACGCAATTGCTTTTATACCCATTATTATTATTATTATTATTATTATTATTATTACGAGAAATGATATGTTTACAATATTTTTACAGCAAATTTTAAATGGCATGTTGTTACTGGTTGTTATTGTTGGGGTAAAAAAGTAATATTAGTGTTAGTTTCAAATTTAAACCAATAACAACTAACCACATATGATTTGACGTAAAAATATTGTAAAATTATTGTAGATGTAACATCTCTCTATTATTATTATTTTTTTATTATTTTTTTTTTTTTAGGGAGGTGGGGGATTTTATACCCATTAATTAATCAATCTATATATATAATAATAGGTAAAACAGAGAGAAAATTCAATTAGATTTCAATTGGATTCTCAATTTTGCGCCACTTGTCCTAACCAAAACTCAAAAAAAAAAAAATTTTAATTAGATTATAAATTTGAGTCAAATTTTGTGTCATGTATCTTATCTAAATTTTCTAATTTTTGTACCCAAATAAATGATGCATTAATATTTAACACGGAAGCGAAGAAAACCACAATGATAATACTCATTGGCCTAAGCAAGAACATCTCACTTGCACACTTTTATGGAGATTATAAATTGGACTTCAATTTTGTGTCATGTATCTTATCTAAATTTTTGAATTTTTGTGCCTAAATAAATTATGCATTAACATTTAACACAGAAGTTAAGAAAATCACAATAATAATACTCATTGGCCTAAGTAAGAACATCTCACCTGCACACTTTTATGGGTGATCTTAATAAAGTTTGAAGCTCTTCTAATTCCACAATCAGAACCAAGGAGTTCAACGAGAAAGACTATAAAAGTAAAACATCACCTTCTTCTAATTCCATATTGTCATCCCATGTCTCCTCCTCTCTCAACCTCTACCAACTAGATCCACACACTACCCCCTCCTCCTCCTTACGGATTTCTCAGAGCAAGATCGGGTTCAAACACAATGTTCAATCCCACTCTTCCTTACTTCACGCTCTCATACATTAGCGCTTCATTGGCGCCTCCAAGAAGATTCCAAGCTCAATGATTAGTTTTTATTTTTTAATATCTCTTTATATATTTTAAATAATAAAATGCAATATTCTCTTTTTTCTTCATTGTAGCATCATTTAAATAATAAAATGCAATATTCTCTTTTTTTTATTCATTGTTTTATCTAATGCTATCTTATGTATGATAAACCAAAAAAAAAAAAAAACCAATAACATTACTTAAATAATAAAATACAATATATATTTTTCATTGTTTGATTTAATTCTATCACTCGTGTGATAAACCCAAAAAAAAAAAAAAAATTGGCCAATAGCATCATTACAATTAACCAATCCCGTGCGGCAGCACGGGGTTACATACTAGTACCATATAATAAGAGAAAAAGGGCTTTTGTCGTAAAAAATCAAGCAATATGTTCATGTTTCAAAATTATTTAGGAGCGTGTCCCTGTTTCGATACTTTGATCATCGTAAAATTGAGTTACTTAAGGAACTCAACTATTACAAAGCTGAGTTTTGGGTAGGTTGTTGCCACGCTGGATTGCCACCGTGGCTTTTTCGCAATAAAATATTCGACATGTACTATTCAAAACTTGGCAATGGAGAAATCAAGTTACTAGAGAAACTCGATCCTTGTGAAATTGAGTTACTAGGGAAATTCAAATTACCTGTTTGCACGTGAAGTGTTCTTGTCGTGTGCTTAACTCGATGAAGGAAAAATCGAGTTTATTAACCCATACTCGACTTTGGAATAATCGAGTTATGCTTCTGTTCACCTCATCAATACACAGAACAGAATCTCCTCATTTTCAGATTAGCTTGTCCTCATTTTCAGAATTTCCTCTCGGAAGTTGGTGTTATCTCTCTATCATCTTAGGTGAGAAACTCATTTTCTTCTTTGAAGTACATAGAAACTTTTATGGTGTAGGTAAAGAGTAGTTTTAGATATTACAAAAGTTTATCATCCATAATGTATGTTTTTGTTAGATAAAAATTTTCAGTTGATAATTTTTATCACTTGTGCTTTGGTATTTTCTTGAATGAGTGTTATGGGTGTACATTGGTTTATATTGGGTCTTTAGTGGTGTAAATTTTATTGACAACAAATAAAAATCTTTAGATTTGCTAAAACTAATAAACAGTTAATCTTTAAATTTGCAAAAGTTGAACGTACATAATCATCATTTGTCAGACATTAACAATAACATTCTGTATTGCACACAACGTGTAGACATTAACAATGTCTAATGTTTATGGTCAAATGTGAGTGTTAGCATTTTATTTTTAGTATGTAATAGTACACAAATTTATGAATGTCTTTATCGTGTACCATCTTATGCAGCTATACATTATTTACTAACAGTTGATGCACACTATTAACTCGATCATTTGATGTTATTGTATTTAGCGTCAATGTCTGGTTCTAGCAACCCTTACATCTATAGGCCTCGCGATGTGTTCATTACGATGGGTTGTTGCTAGGTATTGGAACATGAGTTCAACTATCCAATATATCCAAATCTGCGAAATAGTGCAAGGGTTCACAATACCATGAGGTAGGAGTGGGCTTGGTTACTCTATGAACAGGAAATGTTTTATGATGAGTTAGTCAATTATAAGTTGTCAGTGCCTCGGCGACTCCCATCGCAGATGCCAAGAGACACGATCGACAAACTTCGTAGAGCATTGAACCACATAAGAGAAGAAAATAATCGAATGAAGATATTTCTTAATCGATATCAAACCCAAGTCGAGATTCGAGAGTTAGTGGAGTGTAAGTTGTATGAGTAAGCACGATACATGCAATCACTTCTTGCAGCAAGCATTTATTAGTTAGATGTGGAGATGTCAGATGAAGAGTAATCGTGTGGTGGTGTAATTGGACTTTGTTGGAGAACTACTTTCCTTAACTATATTTTAGATGTATGTGTGTCATTGTTGTTGCATTTGTACTATGTAAACCTTATTATTGATTGTGAGAAGCATGCATGTTATTCGTAATCTCGGCGACTTGCATCGCAGATGCAAGAGACACGATCGACGAACTTCGTAGAGTACTAAATCACATAAGAGAAGAAAATAATCGAATGAAGATATGTCTTAATCGATATCGAACCCAAGTTAAGATTTGAGAGTTAGTGGAGTGTAAGTTGTATGAGCAAGCACGATACATGCAATCACTTCTTGTAGCAGACATTTATTAGTCAAACGTGGAGATGTCAGATGAAGAGTAATCGTGTGGTGGTGTAATTGGACTTTGTCGAAGAACTATTTTCCTTAACTATATTTTAGATGTATGTGTGTCACTGTTGTTGCGTTCGTACTATGTAAACCTTATTATTGATTGTGAGAAGCATGCACATTAGTCGTAATCTTGAATATTCCCACACAGGATGTTTTTCAATATACATCTATGGCATATCGAACCAATTTATTACACTCATAACATAGAAAACTTAAATATTCTTACATGATGCTAACATATGCATGCATTGCACATCGAACACTAGTGGTACTAACATTATTAACTTAATCCTAGACATAATACACACACTACATAGAACCTAGGTAGGTGATGTCATACATAGGCATTCATTTTAACAGGTAGTCCTCGTAGTTGAGGACATTATTATGTTTCGCCGGAGTGAGTTACCTGTCAAGGCAAGTTGTAGCATGTGATACCTGCACCTAGGGAGTAGCATAAGATTGTTCTCCCTTTTTATTTTAGCCACTGCATGCTGATATTGGTCCATGTTTTGCCATGGTAGTGTGAGCGAGATATGGTCGACAAAAGGCTCTTCGAGTCACACGAGATCATTGTGCAAAGCGTTGGACTTGTTCAAGGCCCACTCTTGCCTCAGTCCGACATAGTATTCCCTCGTATTAGAATCTCTCTCCCTCCTATAGTTATCTGGAAAACGAGGTAGTATCTAATTAGGGCTGTCCATGAGTCGGGCCGAGTTGGGTTTGTGCCTAACCCAGACTCGACCCACTTAGGTTAGGTGGGAGAGAATCAGACCCATAACCGACCACGGATCACCACGGGTTGAGTCGGATCGGATTCTAAAAAACGATTGGTTGGTTCAATTGAAACTGACGAACGGCAGCGACGAGTGGAGGAGAACAAAACGTCGTCAGATCTAGTTGGAGGAGAGTGAAACATCACCAATTTGAGCTTAAATATTGCTGGATCTAAGCCAAAGTTATCGATCTGAGCTTACACGTCACCGATCCGAGCTTAAACATCACCGATCTGAGCGATTTTTTGAAAAATATTGTTGAATCTGAGCCAGAATCATCGGGTCTAAGTAGATCTAAGAAAAATTGTTGTTGGTCTAAGTGAAAGATGGCTAATCGTCGCCAAATCTGAACCAAGGAGGCTTTCATCTGAAGTGGTGGTCAGGCAGGTCGGGTGGCTATGGTTTTAGAGGAGAAAACCCATCACTCGACTCGCCGAAATCGGGTTTGGAGGGTTGAGACCCGCTGCCGACTGCCAGAGTTGTCAAATCGAGCGACTAGTGGGTCGGTCCAGGCAGGTTTCTCGGTTTGGTCGGGTAAATAGGTTACATGGACACCCCTACATCCAATTGCGTGTCGACATTAGGAAATGTGACTTCAGATCGAAATATGTAGATGTTTTGCAAAGATAGATATAAGTGTAACTATATATAGGAGTTTTGCAAAGGCAAGTATTCACATAGATGTAACTATATGTAAGGGTAAGTATTCACTTGAATAAAGATGATATGACTCGACAGTGTATTCTTTAGTGGCGAGCTGTTAAGCAGCATATGCAGAATTGCGAACATTAGTGTAGCAATGGTGGATAGCTCACCCCTAAAATTTTTCTTAAACTTTTGAGAGATCCTCTGCATCCTTGAAAATAGTGCATTGCAAAAGGTTACATATTTGTGTATTGATGTGAGTGTGGATGATATGACTGGACAGGGTTCAACAATGCTGAGCTATTGAGCAGCACATGCAGAACTGCGAGCATTAGTGCAACAATGGTGGACAGCTTACCCCCAAGATTTTTCTTAAACTTTTGAGGGATCCTCAGCATCATTGGAAACAGTGCATTGCAAAAGATTGCATATCTGTGTATTGACGTGAGTGTAGATGATATGACTGGATAGGGTTCAACAATGTCGAGCTATTAAGTTGCACAAGCAGCACTGCGAACATCAGTGTAGCAATGGTGGACAGCTTACCCCTAAAATTGATGCATAAACTTTTTAGGGATGCTCTACATCCTTGAAAATGGTACATTGCAAAGGGTTGCATATTTGTGTATTCACGTGAGTGTGAATGGGTACTTGTGGTTAGGGTTCAACAGTACCGAGCTGTCGAGCAGCACATGTAGAATTGTGAACATCAGTATAGTAATGGTGGACAGCTCACCCTTAAAATTGATGCATAAACTTTTTAGGGATGCTCTACATCCTTGAAAATGGTACATTGCAAAGGGTTGCATATTTGTGTATTCACGTGAGTGTGAATGGGTACTTGTGGTTAGGGTTCAACAGTACCGAGCTGTTCAGCAGCACATGCAAAACTGCGAACATAACTTGGCTGAATAGTACTGAGCTGTGTTAGTCTTCTTCAACCTTACTTACTAAATGCTACTATTAGGAGCAATGAGTGTAGCAATACTGGAGAGTTTATTTCCATATTCCTTTACAAAATTTTCAGGGAGTCTCTACGGGTACAAAATTTAGTTACATTTTCTCAACATCAATGTAAAATTACATGAAGAAAATTGTGCTTCTAAGGTTTACATCAATGGCTTCCGATCATCACAATTGCAACATTAAGGAGGTTTGGAGAAATGTTACAGCAAACCAATAACTTGAATGAAACATTTTAGAGGCTGATCAGGCTTTTAGGCTTTTAGGCTTTTACCCTATTTCAAAGTAAACCAAATATCGTTGTGACAGTGTGTTGTGTGAGAATAAATTTTCCTTGTTATAGGTAAAGAAACTTGGTTCTTGTTGTAACTCACTTTAAATGAAAAAAAAAAAAAAAAAAAAAAAAAAAAAAAAAAAAAAAAATCCCAACCTTATTAACATTTCAAATTACACAGACAACATATTGGAAACAACAACATATCTAACTAAAGGAATTTCACTTCCTAAGATGTTTCCTACATTACAAAGCAGAGAACATTGTCCAACAAAAGCACAAGAATCATATATAGCAACAAAGAACAGTAGGGAAACAATGAGCAAGTGATTTCATATAAACTTAGCCAAAATAGAAAACATTGCAACATATTGACATAGCAATGTAATACATTACTAATTTCATGTCACGCATGGTTGAAGGCAGTATTATCTTGAAGAAATGTGAGTGTCTACACCTCGATGGCCGGAGATGGTCCAGCCCCACCTTACTTCAGTGAGTCCTTGCTTTATGAGCCATATGGTTTTTTTGTGAAAGAGTGGTTGGTCTGTGTGGTTTGGATGAGTCTGTATGTATTGAATCTATTAAATTTTGCTACAAGTAATGTACAATAAATCTAATTTGGGTGATGAGTGTTATGTGTGTAACATTTCAAATTACACAGACATAATATTAGAAACATCAACATATCTAACTGGAGGCATTTCACTTCGTAAGGTGTTTCCTACATTACAAAGTAGAGGACGTTGTCCAACCAAAGCACAAGAATCATATATAGCAACAAAGAACAGCGGGAAAAAAAATGAGCAAGTGATTTCATATAGACTTAGCCAATCCATTGAAAACATTGCAACATACTAACATAGCAATGTAATACATTACCAGTTTCATGTCATGCATGGTGGAATGGAGTATTATCTTGAAGAAATGTGAGTGTCTAGACCTTAATGGCCAGTGATGGTCCCAGTTGGGCCCTATTCTACTCCGACGAGTCCTTACTTTAGTAGCCATATGGATTTTCTGTGAAAGAGTGGTTGTTTTGTGTGGTTTGGATGAGTCTGTATGTATTAAATTTATTAAATTTTGCTACAAGTAATGTAAAATAAATCTAATTTGGGTGTTGAGTCCTTAGAAATCAGTGGGCTGAAAGGTCTTTGGATGTTGATGATCTTGAAGAGAGTCCTGAAAAACCAAAGAAGATCAGAGAAGACCGGTGGAGGCCGGTCTTGAATCCTCCGATGGTAAAGTTAGTGGATTGAAGTAGAAAAGAAAGCACTTCAAAGACTTCACAAATTTTTCTCTAGAATCAAAAAAGTGTCCAAACCTCTGCGTAGAAGGGTCTTTATATAGTGTTAGCTTGACGGTTATTTCTCCTATCTTCGTAGAGTTTGGAGGATTTGGAGGGTAACTTTCATAACTGTCATGGGTGTTACCTCATCGGGACTTGTGTTTTGATTCAAACAACATGACTCTTGGCTTTTGGAAGAGCGTCATGTCTCTTGGTGAACCTCACTCGTCCATCACTAAGGAAGGACGAGGTTTGCTGCTAGTACGTCCTTCATTGGACGAGTGTAGGAGGACGGTAAGAGAGGGACGAGCGTAACAGCCATTCATTCTCCACTTTGTACATTGTTATGGACGGCCATATGGATGAGTGATCAGCTTGGCATTTTTCTTACACCATCAGTTGCCCCCTCGTCCATGTGTCGTCCAAGAAAATATATTAATTGACTTCTCTAGATGGACGAGCTTCTTTCAACAATCAGAGATGCCACGTGTTACAATCTAATTGATGGTTCATTTCGTCGATTCATTTTATCGAGAGAAAGACCATGTGTCATCATCTGGTTAGTTGTGTCGTTTCATGTGCTTAGGTCAGCCATCTATAAATAGTGGAATGCCCCCACTACCCTCCTTACTTCTGAGATTTTCCTTCCTTGACATTCATCGTCTAGAGTCTCGTCTAAGAGTTTTCTCGCGTCCATAGTTTCAGTTCGTCTTAGAGCCAGGTACTTCCTCTCTCCTCGTCTTTTAGGTTTTCAAAATTTTCTTTTTAGAAAATGTCAGAAATCACCATTTCCTCGTCTAGCGATAGTACAGAAAAAGATATAGACGAGTATTACGACGAGAGTAGTGATAACTCTAGTGATACCAGTAGTACTAGTAGGGGAAATACCACTAATGAGGAGTATGTCTCAGGGGTCCCTGGGCTTCCTTTAGAAGAAGTACAGAAACAACTTAGAAAAACTTTAGGGTCCCAGGTAGGTACCTCATCTTCCATCCCTCCATCCAGTCCTTTGGACGAGACGGAGGTAACTGTATATAGTTGTGCTATAGATATTCCTTCCAAGACGGACGAGGAAAGATTAAATAACCTTAGGGAGTGGTACCAAATCCCAGACGAGTTTAATCCTAGATTACCCGTCCGTGGAGAGTGGTGCTGTAATCCCTATTTTGGGATAGGTGTATATAAGGCCTACCTTCTTGGAGGTCTTAGGTTTCCTTTAAATTCTTTTACCAGAGAGCTGTTAGTTAGGTTAGGTTTAGGAGTGTGTCAATTCAACCCAAATGCATGGAGATTAATTATCTCTATGCAAATTTTGTGGAGGGAAGTGTTTGGAGGGGACCGTCCTATTACTATGGACGAGTTCCTCTACTATTATAAACCCTCAGAGATTCATCAATCTCCTGGCTTTTATCAATTCACAGCCAGAAGTAAAGATTGTAGATTGGTGAAATCCTTGGCCTCGTCTGACAGAAAATGGAAGACGGAGTTTTTCTTCGTCTCTGGATTCTGGGCTAGAAATCCTGTAGACGTTGGCCGGGATACCTTTGGTCGTTTTACTAGGGACATAGGGAACCTTCGTCTTGAGGGTAAGTCCCTTAGCTTTCCCCCTCTTCTCTCTCTTTCCTTTTATTTATTATTATCTTATTTAACTTCAATTTATTCCATTACAGCTGTTGGACGACCCACTTTGAGCAAGTTGTACCGTGATCACGTCCACAGGGCTCGTCTACACACAAACAGGGATTTTCATTCCTTGGTCAATCTCAGATGACTAGCCAAGTGGGGGTTAGGTCCTAATCCATCTGACATTGCACTTGCACACGAGATTACAGTAAGAAAAAGTAAGTATTAGATTTCTGCATTCCTTGTATCTTTTATTTTCATTTTCCTGTCTAAGTGAATTCTCTTCGTCTCTTTATAGGAATGGCAACCATGAGAGGTAATAAGGGAAAGGAGGTAAGTGTTGAGGGGACCCGTCCTGAGCTTGATCGCCAAACTCGTCCTGTAGCTGGAGATAAGAGAAAGACCATATCCAAACACTTGGATTTGGAAAACCTTTCTAGCAGACGTGGTAAAAAGGTCAAGCATGGCTCGTCTCGAGTAGTTAAGCTTACTCCATCGTCCCATCAGCCAGCCAAAGTCTATGATATCGACTAGTCCACTCCTGTTGAGTCCACCCCGTCCAAGACTCCACCGTCCAGAACTGTGCCCACCTCGTCTCAACCGTCCTAAAGGGCCCCTTCAAACATTATTGAAAACCAGGATTTGGCCTGGGAGTGTTTCAAGAACGCTGTTTTGGACGAGGATATAAACGTCTGCTACGACATGTCCCTTAAGGACTTTGAACACTCTGGTGTCCATGACCTTTTCAAGGAAACATTTTTCTTCGTCTTGACCAAATGTACATTTTTTTTTTTTTAACTTATATTTGTTGTTGACTTTTATAGGGTATGTCCAAGTTTATAGCAGCATCCAGACAGGCCACCGGGTTGGACAAGACGAGGATCTTGCTAAAGACGAGGATACAGGAGTTAAAGGAAGAAGCTAGACAATGGGCTGAGGTGGCCGCTAAGACGACGGACGAGGCGAGGGACCTGAAAGTTTTGGTTGAGGATTTAAAGGCTAGTGCTGCAGAAAAAGATGCTCGTCTTGAAGACTTGCAAAAAAAGAGCGACGAGCACAACATTCTCCTCTCCAAAGCCAAGGAAGATGCAGTGGCTGAATTCAAAGCATCTAAACAATATACTGATGCTATGGATACCAACTATGCAGTAGGGTTTGAAGACTTTAAGATGGACGCTGTTGAGAAGTTTTTTGATGTGGACTTCAGCTCCATCATGCTCAATTTGAATGCTGCCACCACTAGCTCTCTCCTTCATCTCGACTCTGAGGACACCAACATAGAGGACGATGTCACGACGCAACCTCAGGACGACCCCAACTTAGATGCCTCAGCTTAAAAAATACCTTGATGACTTAGGTTTTTTTTTTTTTTTTTTTTTTTTTTTTTTTTTTTAATATATATGTAATTTAAGTACATTTAGCTCGTCCATGTTTAAGGATGAGTTTTGATAAAACAGTTAAAAGTTTGTAAGGGTGTTTAGGACGTTTCTCGTCCGCCCTTGAAACAATCAAATGAATACCGTTTGTCTTATATATGCATGGACGAGAGTGTTTATTTTTATATACAGGATTTCCTGTTTTGCTCGTCTACATTTCATATACATACTTAAACCATTTTTATTGGAATTCCACTTGAGTGTGATTTGTCCATGTGAAATGGTAAGTAAAAGCATCACTTGAAATGGCTAAGTAAAAAGCATTACTCGTCCTTAGACTTGTCTGTGCATTTTTCTCGTCCTTAGACTTGTCTTTGCATTTTGCTCATCTGTGGACAGTTTTTAGTAGATGTTTAAACAAGTTCAAAACGCCCATGCTTTTCCTCGTCCATGGTATGGTTAGGTATTATGTTTTACTTGCCCCATTTTATGGACGAGCATGCCTTGGTTTCGCTTGTAATTTGATCTTAGGCACAAGCTTTATCTCGTCCTTTGCTTTGGATGAGCATGCCTCGATTTCACTTACTAGGAAATCTTGAGATTACATCTTTGCGTCCAGAGAATTTTCTCGTATTGAGCTTTTCAGCTTTTTTCAAGTCAATATGAACAAAAAGCAGTACTGAAATCATGGATTCACACAACATTATGTACATTCCACAAATACTGTTCATAACACAGATATTGTTCATAGACGAGGCATGTCTTAAGAAACTAATGCCTGCCTTTAAAGAAAAACAAACACAAGCCAAACCATAATTTTGTCCTTAACATAATAATAAGACAAATATAAATAAACAAGTCTTTTATGTAGAATAGTTTTTTATGTAGATAGATAGCCTCCAGACTCGTCCAAAGTTATGTTCATCTAAGCTGGCATTTTACTGGTAGTATCTCCTCAGGTGCTCCACATTCCAAGGATGCTCCAACTTCCTTTCGTCTAAGGCCTCCAAGTAATAGGATCCTTGTCTCTTGCAATTGACAACTCTGTAGGGGCTTTCCCAATTGGGTCCCAACTTCCCATGAGCTGGGTTCTTTGTAGCTAAGGAGACCCTTTTCAGGACGAGGTCGCCTATGTCGAACCGCCTTGGTTTTACCGTTGCATCATATTGCCTAGCCATAAGGTTTTTGTATCTTGCCATCCTCTGTTCAGCGTCCATCCTTACCTCGTCTATTAGATCAAGGTTCAAACGAAGTTGCTCCTCATTATCTTTGTCCTGATAGGCTGCCACTCTATGATTGGCCATGTGCACTTCTGCAGGTATGACTACGTCAGTCCCATAGGCTAGCTTGAAAGGAGTTTCTCCTGTAGGAGTTCTCACTGTCGTCCTATATGCCCACAGAACACCTGGTACTTCATCTGGCCATACACCCTTTGCTCCCTCAAGCCGAGTCTTGATTATTTTTAACAAGGATCGGTTTGCAACTTCAGCTTGTCCATTTGCTTGTGGGTAGGCAGGTGAGGAGTAGTGGTTCTGAATCCCGAAGTGTATGAAAAAATCTCTGAAAAGTGCATTGTCAAATTGTCGTCCGTTATCGGATACCAGCACCCTGGGCACGCCAAACCTGCATACAATGTTCTTCCACACAAAGTTCTTGACATTTTGTTGTGTGATATTAGCTAAAGGTTCTGCTTCCACCCACTTGGTGAAATAGTTGATACCAACTGCAAGAAACTTCATTTGCCTTACACCTATTGGGAAAAGACCCAAGATGTCTAGTCCTCATTGCGCGAAGGGCCATGGGGCCGTCATTGGGGTTAGGTACTCTGATGGTTGTCTGGGGACGTTACTAAACCGTTGACGTTGATCGCAGACCTTGACATAGGCGTTAGCATCAGCTTGCATGTTTGGCCAGTAATATCCAGCACAAACGACTTTGTGGACGAGTGATCTGGCCCTTGAGTGATTGCCACATGCTCCCACATGAATTTTCCTGAGTACATAGTTCGCTTTGTCCGGAGCCAGACACCGGAGATAAGGCTGGGAAAAGCCTCTTTTATACAGAACCTCACCCATAAGAACATACCTGGCTGACCTTACCCTCAGCTTTCTTGCTTCGTCCTTTTCTTCTGGAAGTCGTCCCTCTTTCAAATAGGATACAATGGGAGCCATCCAATTTTTTTCGCTCTGCACCTGTTGCACTTCTGGGATGTCTATACTCGGCATGTACTGAATCTCATCAAACTTGTCGACAGCTTCACTCGTTGAAACTTCTTTTGCTAATGTATCTGCTTCTATGTTCTCCTCCATTGGGATTTGAACGAAGTTAGTTTCCTCAAATTTTTTCGTAAGTCGCATAACCCTGCTAAGATACTTCCTCATTCGTTCTTCCTTAGCCTCGTACACCCCATTCACTTGGCCCATGATTAGTTGAGAATCTCCCAAGACGAGTATTGACTTAGCTTCCACGGACTTGGCCAATTCTAGCCCTTTGAGAAGAGCTTCATACTCAACTTCATTATTGGTTACTTGGTACTACAGGCGAACTTTGTATTTCAGTTTATCACCTTCTGGAGATTGCAAAACCACATCTATTCCTCTGGCGTGCTGCGTAGACGATCCATCTACATGGACGATCCATTTCTGGTTGCCTTCCATTTTACTTACATCATCATGACTTGGGGTGAACTCTGCAATGAAATCTGCCAGTGCTTGAGCTTTTATAGAATGTCTGGGCTGGTACCTTATGTCGAATTCACTAAACTCGACAGCCCATTGAATCAATCGTCCTGCAGCCTCCAATCTGTTCATTGCTTTTTTGAGTGGGTGGTCTGTCATGACATTGATAATATGAGCCTGGAAGTAATGCCTTAGTTTTCTTGAGGCCGTTATTAATGCGAAAGCCAACTTCTCCATTAGGGGATATCGTTCTTCCGCTCCCCTCAGTGCTCTGTTTGTATAATACACTGGCTTTTGTGCTTTCCCTTCCTCTTTTATCAATGCCGAACTTACGGCATGCGGGGTTACTGCTAGGTATAAAAACAACTCTTCACCTGCCACGGATGAACTCAGCAACGGAGCCGTAACAAGGTACATTTTCACATCTTCGAAGGCTCTCTGGCACTCGTCCGTCCACTCAAATGCTTTCTTTAGAACCTTGAAAAATGGTAAGCATTTGTCAGTAGCTTTAGAAACAAACCTGTTAAGGGCAGCAACTTGTCCGGTAAGAGACTGGACTTCTTTGATACTCTGAGGAGGCTTCATCTCTAGAATTGCTTTTATTTTTATTTTTTCTGGGTTTGCCTCAATCCCTATGTGCGAAACCATGAAACCAAG
This sequence comes from Quercus suber, assembly GCF_002906115.3. Classification (NCBI taxonomy): domain Eukaryota; kingdom Viridiplantae; phylum Streptophyta; class Magnoliopsida; order Fagales; family Fagaceae; genus Quercus; species Quercus suber. The sequence continues at coordinate 445,722 of NW_027069684.1, read as the reverse complement.
GAATTTCCCCGATGAGACTCCGAAAGCACATTTGCTTGGGTTCAATTTCATGTGATACTGCCTTAGGGTGTCAACGTCTCTTGTAGATCGTCTAGATGCCTTCCCTCATCTTGAGTTTTCACAAGCATGTCGTCCACATAAACTTCGACATTCCGCCCGATCTGTGGACGAAACATATGGTTAACTAGTCGTTGGTATGTTGCTCCAGCATTTTTCAATCCGAAGGGCATTACTTTATAACAGAATAATCCTTGACTAGTGACGAAGGATGTCTTCTCTTGGTCGGCCTCATTCATCCTTATTTGGTTGTACCCTGAAAAAGCATCCATAAAGCTGAGTAATCTATGGCCTACAATAGAGTCCACTAGTTGGTCAATACGCGGCAATGGATAACTGTCCTTGGGGCAGGCTTTATTAAGATCAGTAAAATCCACACACATCCTCTATTTGCCGTTCGCCTTTTTGACCATCACCACATTGGCCAACCAATCTGGATAGTATACTTCCCTTATGAATTTTGCCGTTATCAACTTTTGAACCTCGTCTCTAATTGCATCGTCTCTCTCCGGGGCAAACACCCTTTTCTTTTGTCGCACTGGCTTTGAGGAAGGGAATACATTCAGACAGTGGGTGATGACGCTAGGATCTATACCCGGCATGTCCTCATGAGTCCAAGCAAATACATCAGTGTTTTTCCTCAAAAACTGGACGAGGTCCTCCTTCATTTTTTCTTCTAGATCTGCCCCAATTCTGGTGCATCTCTTCGGGTTTGTCTCGTCTAAAGAAACATCTTCTAACACTTCAACAAGTTCTGCTACGACTCTCTTTTCTTCAATACTCATGGCCTGGACTTGTTCGTCCATGGCCAACATTGCCAAGTAATACTCTCTCGCTGCTAGTTGGTCCCCATGCACTTGTCCTATTCCTTGCTCTGTTGGAAACTTAATCGATAGGTGATAAGTGGATGTTATAGCTCTCCAACTATTCAAAGTTGGCCTTCCAATTATGGCATTGTAGGAGGATGAACAATCTACCACAAGGAAGTTCACCTCCTTGGTAACTTGCTGCGGGTATGCTCCCACTGTCACTGGCAATGAAATACTGCCCACAAGTTGTACCTTCATTCCACCAAAACCCACTAGGGGGAAGCTTGCTTGTCGGAGCCAATCTCGTCCTAACCTCATCTGCTGAAAGGCTGGATAATACAAAATATCAGCCGAGCTTCCGTTATCTATCAACACCCTTCTAGTCTTGTAGTCAGCAATAAGGAGGGTGATGACAATAGCGTCGTCATGAGAATGGTGAATTCTCTCTGCATCCTTGTTCGTGAAGGTGATCGCCTGCTCATCCGTAGTTCTCTCGCTCGGTAATCGTCCAGATAGTTGAACGTTCTGTACTGCTTTCAAGTATGCTTTCTTTGACTTGGACGACCATCCTGTAGGACTTCCCCCTAGGATAATCCTTATTTCTCTGAGCGGTGGTCGTGATTCCTCTACCTTCGCTTTCAATTTCTCGTCCTTGTGGTCTCGTCCAAGGAAATTTTTCAACTTTCCTTGCCTGATGAGATTCTCAATCTGCTGCTTCAAATCAAAGCATTCATCCGTATCATGCCCATGATCCCTATGGAAGCGACAATACTTATTCCTATTACGATTGTTAGGATCTCCCTTCATCTTCTCTGGCCACTTCAAAGAAGGCTCGTCCTTGATTTGCATAAGGACTTGCTCAAGTGGCACGTTCAAGGGGGTGTACTGTTGATTTCGCGCTGAAGGACCTGCTTTCTTCTCTCAATCTCTCTTATCTTCTGTTCGTCCCTTCTTAGGACGAGGGCCTTGCTTCGACTGATGCATTGGGTTGGCTTCAACTTTCTCAACTCTCTTCCTCTTCTTGGCTATGATAGCATCCTCTGCAATTATAAAGTTCTGGGCTGAATGAACTAGTTCAGCCATGGTTTGAGGCGCTTGTTCATATAACTTATGGATGAATAAATCAGAATGAACTCCATTATAAAATGCTGCCAGAAGGAGCTTATCATCCACCTTGTCCACCGCCAAGGCATCCCTGTTGAAGCGCGTGATGAAGGACCGCAAACTTTCATTCTCCCCTTGCTCTATGGTTAGCAAGCTAGACGAAGAACATTTGTGCCTCTGCCCTCCAATAAAATTGTTAACGAACAACTTGCTTAACTCTTCGAAGGATGTCACTGTATTAGGAGGTATTTTGCTGAACCGCACTTGTGCAGGTCCTTTGAGGGTAGTAGGAAAAGCTCTGCACATTATTTCATCTGGAACTCCTTGAAGATGCATAGTAGTTTTGAAGGTGGCAATATGGTCAAAAGGATCTCGCGTCCCGTCATACGAATCTAAAGGAGGCATCTTGAACTTAGGTGGCAAAGGATGAGTATTGATGGAAGCCACAAAGCGGGAATCAGTTCTGTGAACTAAGTCTTCCACAGGGTTTGTTTTCCTCATATTTTTCCTCATCTCGTCCATGACCCTTCTCATTTGATCCATTTCCCTTTCCAAATGAGGTACCTTCCGTGAAGCGGTACCCCTTGATTGATTTTTAGTTTCAACATTCCTTTTCTTTTCTTAACTTTGGGCCCGTTCTTCGGCGTTCCATTCATGATGCTGCTTCCTTAACTCAAGTTGTCTGACCAACTCTTGGTTCTGATGAGTTAACTCCGCCATAGCAGTGGCCATGGATTGCATATGTTGGAATGAAGATGGTTGCATGGTGGGTGCTGACTGACGGTCGCGATGAGGGTTACTAGATGCGTCCCTGCTTTGTTGAGGGCCTGGACTAGTAGCCCTAGATCTTGTCCGAACCATTTCAACCCTTTATTGGAGAAAGAAATTACAGAACTTAATAAACTAAGTTCAAAAGACAACAAATTTCTTACTTCCCCACAGACGGCGCCAACTGATAAGTCCTTAGAAATTAGTGGGTTGAAAGGTCTTCGGATGTTGTTAATCTTGAAGAATGAGTCCTGAAAAACCAAAGAAGATCAGAGAAGACCGGTGGAGGCCGGTCGATGGTAAAGTTAGTGGATTGAAGTAGAAAAGAAAGCACTTCAAAGACTTTACCAATTTTTCTCTAGAATCCAAAAAAGTGTCCATACCTCTGTGTAGAAGGGTCTTTATATAGTGTTAGCTTGACAATTATTTCTCCTATCATCGTAGAGTTTAGAGGATTCAGAGGGTAACTTCCATAACTGTCATAGGAGTCACCTCATCGGGACTTGTGTTCTAATTCAAACAACATGACTCTTCAACATGACTCTTGGCTTTTGGAAGAGTGTAATGACTCTTGGTGAACCTCACTCGTCCATCATTAAGGACGGACGAGGTTCACTGCTAGTACGTCCTTTATTGGACGAGTGTAAGAGGACGGTAAGAGAAGGACGAGCGTATCAGCCCTTCATTCTCCACTTTGTACGTTGTTATGGATGGCCATATGGACGAGTAATCAACTTGGCGTTTTTCTTGCACCATCAATAATAATAAATATGGATGATGATTTTTGTGATAAGTTGATGTAGGATAGAGTTTACAATTTAATTTTTGTAATTATTTAATTTTGGTATTTTTATGCAAAAAACGTTATTTTAGCTCTACGTGATTTTTTCTCAAAAAAAAAAAAAAAGGTCTACGTGATTTATTTCCTTGTTTTTAGGTTCTTTTAATGTTTTTTAGGTCAAATTTGGTTCCTATTATGGTTAGGTATTAATTAGGGCTTATTTTAGGATATATTTTCTTGTCCATCAAGTTTTATTTAGCCCTTAAATAGGCATCCAAGTTTGTATACGTTTTTCAATATTATTGATATTAATAAAAATTCAAACTTTTTTCTATTTTTTTTTTCTGGTGGATTCTATATAAGATATAAAACCTAAAATAAAAAGAATCTAAAATAAAAAGAAAAAGAAAATAGTGATGATGTAGAAAATTGTGAGAGTTTCAGAAGTTTCGGTTTCCTTGTTTTTAGGTTCTTTTAATGTCTTTTAGGTCAAATTTGGTTCCTATTATGGTTAGGTATTAATTAAGGCTTATTTTAGAATATATTTTCTTGTCCATCAAGTTTTATGGAGCCCTTAAATAGGCCTCCAAGTTTGTATACGTTTTTCAATATTATTGATATTAATAAAAATTCAACTTTTGTCTATTTTTTTTTTCTGGTGGATTCTATATAAGATATAAAACCTAAAATAAAAAGAATCTAAAATAAAAAGAAAAAGAAAATAGTGATGATGTGGAAAATTGTGAGAGATTCAGAAGTTTCGGTTTTATATATATATATAGATTAAAAAAAAATCAATAAAGCAAAATCATATTTCCAACCAGAATTTTTTTTTTTCCCTTTACAAAGCTGAGTTTTCCCTTCTAATTGGTGGATCTCTTTACTTGTCTTTGCAGCTTTAGCTAACACATTTATAATTCAATCAGTTGCACTTGCACCTTCATTATGTCAGCTCTTTCTATATTGTCTTTATCTCTTTCTGCGGATTCATCACTCCCTCTATTAATCCTTCAGAAGCACCAATAATTACCTGAGTCTTCGTTCTTTGGTCATTTGATCCAAAAGCTGTCATTGACCTTGTCATGTTACCTTGCCCTAGGAAGATGAATCATGTAGTTATTTTCGAGGGCAAGTGGTCATTCTTCACCACATGCTCACGTGCTTCTTGTTATGGTCTATGGTATTCCAGGGTTCTACATACACTTGCTTTTTCTTCTTCATTCAGGTTATGGTGTGCCGAGTCCAAATTTTCTGTCCCATTTTACCTATTCCACCAATAAAAGTTTGCCACATGCTTTACTTAATAAATTAAATTATAATTTTATGCCTTTATTATTTGTTACCTAAAATAAATAACAATAAATAAATGAAAATAAAATAAACAAACCACCAACGCCTCCCCACAACTGATCCTCCACCACCACCTTCACCAGCAGTAGGAGCAACAGACCGCCGACGTCGTCAGGAATTGCCAACGACATCAACCCGACCAGTCACGGCCATCCACCTCTGCTGGGTCCACACCAACACCTCCTTGTTTTCAAATCCCAAACGATTACCCTTAAAAATCAAAGCGATCTAGAAAAAACACTCTCTCATGTTGCTTTCTTTCTCGCCAATCTAGTCTCAAACAAACAAAACAATGGCCTAAAATTTTTGTTCCAAGTTCAACTTTCATTGTCTGCGAGTGGAATGTCCACTATCCCATATGAACAATTTATGGACAATGGGTATAAGCCATGGTGATTTTTTTTATGGAGTTCTGGCAAGCGATTTCATGGATCACAAATAATAAAACTCATTCATGGATTTGAAAACAAGGAGGACGTGATGTGGACCCGGCTGAGGTGGATGGGCGTAACTGGTGGGGTTGATGTCACTGGCGATCTCTTGTAGTGGCGCAGGAAAAAGTTGAGGTGGTGGACCGGTGGTGGTGGGAATGTGTTGAGGTGGTGGGTCGGCAATTCCTGATGACGTCAGCGATTTGTTGCTCCTATTGCTGGTGAAGGTGGTGGTGGAGGATCAGTTGTGGGGAGGTGTTGGTGATTTGTTTATTTTATTTTAATTTATTTATTGTTATTTATTTTAGGTAGCAAATAATAAAGGCATAAAATTATAATTTAATTTATTAGGAGAGATGTGTGGCAAACTTTTATTAGTGGAGTATAGAGTGGAGCAAACAAAATAGGACAGAAGATTTGGACTATAGTGTGCATAATTGGTCCCAAAAGAATGGTCATTTGCAACTTAAATTTAACTACTTCTATGGCTGGTCAAAATGTGAGGTTACATGTTCTTAAAGTCTTTCAATAAATTCTATATCATTCAAATATAACAGTGATTGTGCAGGACTAAGCTTTAAAATTTATTTAACGAGATTAATAGCTACTAAGCTTTATAAAAAAAAATCCATACCTTGAGATACATGTCAATGGCGCTATAGAGGTTGTTATCACACTACCAATCATCTTTTGGCATTGCTTCTGCAAGTGACTGAACTTTTTGCACCAAGGTTCTCATCCCTTGCAACTAGCATAATATAACCATCAATAAATCTTCCAATAGCAAATATTTTTGGTGTGGGTTTGCTTGAAAGAAAAGAAACACTAAATTCAACCACCCTAATAACAATGCCCACACCATAACCACTTTCATTGTCTCCATAATTCTTAACTAAGAGATCTGGAACATGACACTGCTCCAACATGGAGTCAATTCTTTCTGGCATATTCAATAATTTAGAATTAATTTTCATCCTTAAAACCTGCATTGAAAAGGTGTAAAAAAAATTGCAAAAAAAAAAAAAAAAAAAAAAAAAAAAAAAAAAATTTTTTCAAAANTAGAGATCTCAAGTGTTGTGATAATATCTTTCACAAGTAGTGAAAAATTCAAAATCAATTTGATGATTTCTTTCTGCAGGTTGGTTTGTGGCGGCTGAATGTGTTGGGGTGGAGTTGCTTTTTTTTTTTTTTTTTAATTTTTGGATGTGTGCATGTTGTGTTTAATTTTGAATTTTTTTAGGTCGGTTTGTGTTTTCCTTTTGAATTTGCTGGGATAGCCATAATGTTTGTATTTGTAGTTGCTATTTTTTTAGAGTTGATTTTTGGATGTGAGCATATTGGGTTTGATTTTGAATTTTTTTAAGTGGGTTTATCTGTGATTTTGAATTTGCTAGGATAACTATATTGTTTTTTTTTTTTGGGTATCTTTTAATTTAATTAAAATTGTAATTTTAATTTAATTAAAATTGTAATTTTAATTTAATTACAATATTAATTCAATTAAAAAAAACTTTCACCACCAAAAAAAAACATTTGATTACCAAAAATTAATTTTTGGTAATTAAATTTTTTTTTTTTGGTTTTTTTGGATATAGTGGCGTTTGTATAAATGCCACTATTGTACTGTCACTATAGACCTATAGGGGCATTTAGGAACGCCACTATAGACCAATTTTTTTTAAAAAAAAAAAGGCTATATTGGCATTTTACAAACGCCACTATAACCTTTCTTAATAAAAAATTGATCTACAGTTGTGCTTGGAAACTGGTCTAGAGAAAAAATGCCACTATAGGTTTATAATAGCAGTACAATTATAGCAAACGCTGCTATAGCCCAAATGGGCCTATAGTGGCGTTTCCCCAGTTTTTTGTAGTCCAAGAATGATAAGAAAGAGGAAAGCTTTTGTAAAAAAAGCTTTAGTTGGTTCTTGTTAATATTAGATTTAAACTTAATATTAACATGTCGGTCATAGTCACAAATCCGGGTATTGGATTTGGGGCGTACATTATTGGTTTAGTGTCTCTCTATAAACGGATGAGATTATTGAGCATATATAATATCAAGGAAACAACCTTCTTAATGTCATAACCGCTTCAAACCAAATGTTACACAATCTCAGTAAGGAGGCCTGCACAGTGCCTATGTCTATCACATGCCTGAATTTATATATAAAGAATAATCTCTATCAATCTGTTTATATGCATGTACAGGTTTGTGCGAGCAACAAGAAATATACAACAAGTGAAGCTTCAGACAAAGAATGACATATTAGTTTGACATCCTTGGACGAGATATGCTTATGGTGGAAGAAAAGTCTTGATAGAGTAAATTCCATTTTTAGGTCAATATCTGGGTGGGAAGCGTTACAAATGTGTCATTTTCCCAGCAAATGACAAACTTGGTTGCTGAAGCTCTAGAAAGAAGAAACCAAGCCTGGTAAAAAAACCCCTCCCCACCGAAAAATTTTCTTGTTTTAGGTGTATACCATCAAATCTAATATTAACAAGAACCAACTAAAGCTTTTTTTACAAAAGCTTTCCTCTTTCTTATCATTCTTGGACTACAAAAAACTGGGGAAACGCCACTATAGGCCCATTTGGGCTATAGCAGCGTTTGCTATAATTGTACTGCTATTATAAACCTATAGTGGCATTTTTTCTCTAGACCAGTTTCCAAGCACAACTGTAGATCAATTTTTTATTAAGAAAGGTTATAGTGGCGTTTGTAAAATGCCAATATAGCCTTTTTTTTTTTAAAAAAAATTGGTCTATAGTGGCGTTCCTAAATGCCCCTATAGGTCTATAGTGACAGTACAATAGTGGCATTTATACAAACGCCACTATATCCAAAAAAACCAAAAAAAAAAAATTTAATTACCAAAAATTAATTTTTGGTAATCAAATGTTTTTTTTTGGTGGTGAAAGTTTTTTTTAATTGAATTAATATTGTAATTAAATTAAAATTACAATTTTAATTAAATTAAAATTACAATTTTAATTAAATTAAAAGATACCCAAAAAAAAAAAACAATATAGTTATCCTAGCAAATTCAAAATCACAGATAAACCCACTTAAAAAAATTCAAAATCAAACCCAATATGCTCACATCCAAAAATTAACTCTAAAAAAATAGCAACTACAAATACAAACATTATGGCTATCCCAGCAAATTCAAAAGGAAAACACAAACCGACCTAAAAAAATTCAAAATTAAACACAACATGCACACATCCAAAAATTAAAAAAAAAAAAAAAAAGCAACTCCACCCCAACACATTCAGCCGCCACAAACCAACCTGCAGAAAGAAATCATCAAATTGATTTTGAATTTTTCACTACTTGTGAAAGATATTATCACAACACTTGAGATCTCTAAACCTCAAAGACCCATGAAGCAAAGTTAACAGCAGACAAAGAATAGACCAAAATTATTATAAAAAAAGGAATAGACTTTATAAGCATTAAATTTTTTTTTTTAAAAAAAAAATACTTACTTGCAACTATACAACCAATGGCATCAAACACAATAGCATTCTTCCTTCAATCACAAATTCCATATTAGTAGCACCATTTACAAATTTGAACAAAATTAACTAGTTGCAAAACCCACTAACATTAACACCACCACAAATAAAATAGGAGAAATAAAATCAAATAGGAGAGAAAGAGAAAAGAATAAATTCAAGTGTGTAGTGAAAGAAGAGTGAAAGAAGGAAAAAAATAGAAATAGAAAAGAAGAGAAAGAAAGAAAGAAAGAAAGAAGTCTGAAGAAGCGGAGATAAGGGAGCTAGATAAAGAAAGAAAGAAAGGGAAAAAAAAAAGAAAAGAAAAGAAAGAAGAAGACTGAAGAAGCTACGTGGAGACATGGATAAAAGGTGAGTGGGGTAGCTGGGGTTAGGTGGGTTTTGATTTTGAATTTTGATTTTTTTTTTTTGTTTAGTTCTTTTATATATATATATATATAAATGATATGTACATAATATTTTCACAATATTTTTACAACAAATTTTAAGTGGTAGGTTGTTACTTGTTATTATTGTTGGGATAAAAAAAAATTTTAGTGTTAAGTTCAAATTTTAACTAATAACAAATAACCATTTATGATTTGGAGTGGTAGGTTGTTACTTGTTATTATTGTTGGGACAAAAAAAAATTTTAGTGTTAAGTTCAAATTTTAACTAATAACAAATAACCACTTATGATTTGGTGTAAAAATATTGTGGACGTAGCACCTCATATATATATATATATATATTTAAATAGAGAAATAACATGTTCACAACATTTTCAAAACAAATCTTAAGTGACATATTGTTATTGATTGTTATTGTTGAGGCAAAAAATATTGTGAATGTAATATTTTTAATTTAAATATAAATATATAATAATATATACATTTAAATATATAAATATAAATATATATAAGCTGAACGCTGAATCAATTTTCGGATTGAGTTTTTATTTTTTATTTTTTTATTATTATTTTTTTAAGGATAGTTTGGAAAATGCCATAGAATATTCTATGGCATATTCCCAGAACATAACATAGTTTTTCTTTTACGGATGGATTTTTTTTTAAAGAATATTCTATGGCATATTTCTGGAATATATCACAGTTTTTTTTTTTTTTTGACGGATTGAATTTTATTTTTTTATTTTTTTAGGAATAATTTAAAATATGTCATAGAATATTCCTAAAACATGCCATAGTTTTGTTTTACGGATTGGGTAATTATTTTTATTTTATTTTTAGAAATGATATTTACACAATATTTTTATAATAAATTCTAAGCGGTAAGTTGTTATTGGTTGTTATTGTTGGGTTAAAAACTAACCATTCATGATTTATTGTGAAATTGTTGTAAAAATATAGTGAATGTAGCACTTTTTTTTTTTTTTTTTTTTTAATATCTTTAAAAACTATAGTGGTTTCTATAAAAAAATAAAATAAAAATAAAGAACCTATAGTCTTTTTTCCAACGGCCAAAAAAACACCAGCTGAAAAAAAAAAAAAAAAAGTGCCTATAGTGGCATTTGACAAATGCCACTATAGGTTTTTTTCTCTGACCATATAAATTAAGAAAAACCAGCTGAAAAAAAGAAAAAGAAAAAAAGGGTACCTATCAGCGTTTGTAAGACCATGACAAGCGCCACTATAGGCTTTTAAAGAGTAGACTATAGTGGTGTTTGTAAAACGCTGCTATAGGCTTGGAGCTGCTATAGACCTATTTGTTTTAAAACGCAACTATAAAAAAAGCCACTTAGGCTAAGTTTTTTTGTAGTGTTGTTTCTNGTTTGGGAAATGCCACTACAGGAAGGCCTATAGTGGCGTTTGTTGAAAGCCATTATAGGTCTTTTTTGCTCTGACCCTTATAAATTAAAGAAAAACCAGCCCAAAAAAAAAAAAAAAAAAAGTGCCTATATTGGCGGTTGTCAAACGCCACTATAGGTCCTTCTCTCATAAGGGCCTACAATGGCGTTTGGGAAACGCCACTACAGGAAGGCCTATAGTGGTGTTTGTCAAACGCCACTATAGGCCTTTTAAGAGCAGGACCTATAGTGGCATTTGTAAAAACGCTGCTATAGGCCCTCGGAGACGCTACTATAGACCTATTGTTTTAAAAAGCCACTATAGTACTTCCTAAACGCAACTATAGAATGCCTATAGTGGTGTTTTGACAAACGCCACTATAGGCCAAGTTTTTTGTAGTGTCTTCAACACTGCCAATTGGTGATCTATTCAAAGATTGTTCCTCAATTATGCAGTTTTTAGGAAGAGCATCAAAAGATTGAAGCTGGGTGCTTGAAGGAATTCTACCTGAGAAATTGTTGTATGACAAGTCCAAGAGATTAAGAAATGTCAAATTAGACATGCTTGGAGGAATTTTACTCGATAAATGATTTTGTGAGAAATCAACTGACTCTAACTCTTTCATACTTCCATTTTTTTATGGTATCTTTCCCATCAAATGATTTCAAGATAAACTCAAAAAACGTAATTCGGAAAGATCTGAAATTTCAGCAAGGATTGATCCGTACAAGTTGTTACTTGAAAGGTCTATAAGCCTAACTAATTTAAGGTTCTCTTTGTATTCCATTTCATTCCCTTTAGGAACCAACCAAACATTCTCAGCATATATATTCGAATATATAAATGAAATAACATTGGAAATCTAGTAATGCCATGGCACTAATATTTTTCAAGTAGTATGGTATGGATATTGATAGGCTATTATTGGCAAGATCCCCTATCAAGATCCAATACTCTAAGAGAAGAAAGTTGGCATATTTATTGAGGTATATAACCCTTGAATTCACTTGATCTTAGAAGGAGAACCAAAACATTTTTTCATTTCTCCAATCCATAGTGGTATGATGAACAAATGATTATCACCCATATCAATGAGCCTAAGATTTGAGCAGTTTTTCAATGATGAAGGAATATCTCCATAGATGCTATTGTTTTATAAACGCAATGATTGGAGGTTAATCAAAGCCCCCATGGAGTAAGGAATTCTACCTACTAGATTATTGCTCCCTAAGTTTAAATGGATCAAAGACTGCTAATACTTCCAGCAGTGAGAAAGTTCTTCTAATAAGAGATTGCTTGATGCATCTAAAACCTCTAATTTATTCTTTCTAATTTTCTTTCGGCATAAGAATGTAGAAATGGGTCCATAAAATGAGTTGTTAGCTATATTGAGTACTTAGACAGTAGAACTCAGAAAATCTCTGATACATCACATTCTATGTGGTTGTTAGAGAGATTGATAAATGTAATGTTTGAAGTCCAATTCCAGAACCAACTCGAACCTTTGCCTGAAATTCCAAACATGGATATATCTAAAAAAAATGAGGGATCTTTATGATTGTAGCCATGAAAGAAAATTAGGACCTATCTTCATTGAGCTCATGGAGAAATGGTCAAGTGGGAAGGGGGGAACCCAATTGGAATTGACATTGAAGAACAAACATGCTTCAGTTATATAGAGAACCTTTAATTTTGAGAGTTTTCTGAAATGCCCTTCATCTACGGTACTCATTAAAGAATTTTTTCTGACATACAATGCCTCTAACTTAGAGAGAAGCCCAAGACTCTTTGGAATGGTGCCATTCAACAGATTTTTGTCGAGCAATAATGTTCTTATACGAGACAAATTCCCAAAAGGAAGAAGGTATAAGGCCATTTAAAGAATTAACTCCGAAATCAAGATACGTTAGATGCTTAAGTTGGCCTAACGGCTCTGGAATTTGTTCAGCTAGCTTATTGGTATACAAGGATAGAGATTCTAATTTCTCTAAATTGAAAATGCTAGGCGGTATATTGCCTTTCAAAGAACTGTTGGTCAGGTCAAGCCTTAAAAGGCTTGTACTGAGATTAGAGAACCAATTAGGTATCTCATGATTGAAATGATTTCCAGAAAGATGAAGGACTCGAAGAGACGTGAAATTGACAAATCCAAGAGATGGATTCAGACTATCAAGCTAACAATTATACAAGTATTGCTCTATAAGAGATGGGAACTTACTCATTATTTGAAGCTGAACGGTTTTAGACCCCTTAAACACACAGATTGCGTAGCCTAGATTAATTAGTCAAGTTGTTACTTAGTCAAATTAAGCAATTCTAGGTTAAAACAATCCAACAATCATATCAAGAATAATAATGCAGCGGAAAATAAATAACACAAGATATGATCACCCAGGAAACCACACGGTAAAAACCTGGGGAGGATTTGACCCACCGATCCTCAAGGCTAACCTGAATTCACTATGAAAGAATTGAAGTTCGTACAAAAGGACTACAAGCTCCCCGCTCGACTTCCTAATGCTACCCACCAGTAGAACTTCCTGACACGATCACGCGCAGGCTCCGAATCCACGGACTACTTCTTTNAAAAAAAAAAAAAAAAACGTTTTTTAAAAGCATGAAAAGTACTTTCAGTACGCTACCATGACATGATACATACAGCTACCAAAACGGTGACGTTTGGGGGGATTGAAAAGGCTTACTTGTTGGAGAGACTGAATGACTTTTTCCATGTAAACAAGCTGAGAATCGTAGGCCTCGAATGGAAAATCCACATCGATACCTCTTATCTTGTACGTCGGCATTTCTTATTTCTCCGTTCGGATTTTTTTTTTTTTTCACGGGAATATTAGGGGAAATTTTCCCGAGAAAGAAAAAATTGAGAACATTGGGTTTTGATCTTAAAACCCTAGAAAATGAATGATATATAAAAAATAAAATAAAAAATAAAATGTAATAGGTAATGTGTTTTCCCGCCAACTTACACTGTAGTGTAGTGTGAGGGGTGCTGATAAACGGTGTCGTTTGGGAATTGACATTTTTTTTTTAGGGTAATATAATTTTTTTTTTTAATATAGAGATGATAGAATTTTAATCTATGGATTCCTTTGCTGATTGCTCTTTATCATCAAGATAAACATTAGATTTCTTGCTCAAGAGACTTTAGCAATTTCTTTTTTTTTATAAGAGATTTTAGCGATTGAACTAACTAAAATTCACTTATTGTATTATAAAAATTATGTATGACAACATTTGATACAAAATTTTTTGTGAGTTAATGTTTAGGGTAAACAGGGAACAATTTGGTATCTCCAGGGTGTGTGGCCAATGTTCTTGGTCTAAGACTTCTTCTTGCTGCACGCTAAACAGCCATTAAATTGTAACATACACCGAATCTTAGGTCCCAGATTATGTTGGTTGAAGACCTCAGTGAAGACTCAGCTTTTATGTGGAGGCATCTGGCTTCTCCATTCCAAAAAATGCAACATGATCATGAAGCTACACTCATTATTTACCAAAACAAAAATAAAGCCATATCTCATGGGCCTTCACCCCTCTTTTCAATTCACTACAGCTCCTATTGATTTTAGCAGCAATTAAGCAAACAATATGACAAGCTGTCTTCCTCTAAATCAATTAGAAACAACAAACCTGAGAGTAGAAATATGTTCACAAAATGTTTCTGCAACCTCCCATTTGAAGCATGTATGCAAACAAATAAAAGTTGCCCTCCTATAATTATGTCAAACTAACCTTGAGAGACAATAAGATGCAGACACCAAGATGTTTTTCCTATATTGGGATTATTTCAGATTTTACATGTTGGGACATAGCATTTTAATTTTAATTTTTAACCCGCCTCAATTGTGGGATGTAATTTTTTTGAGAAATTATGTGGGATGTATTTCTTGCTTGATTGAAACTTTCCTCTTTGATGTATTCCTGGAAACCAAAACTCCCTGCAGTCAATTGCTGCCTAGTCATGCCACAGTTAACACCACTTCACCCTAGTCATGCCATAGTTCTATGGTGCCTCCACCATGAGTCCGTCGGAAAATGTAAATTACAAAATAGCATCAAAAGTTAATAAAGTACTTCAATAAATGAAGCCCAAAATATAATAAAGATATTACAAGTCCAAGGGCCAAGCTCCATAATCATAATAACAATACTATTATTACAATTCCAAATTTCATAATAACAACAGCAATTGTCCATTGATGGGTCATCCTTGCACTACTGGTGGATATCCATATTCATGATACCTTCAGCGAGATCATCCAATTGTGACTACATCAAAATATGAGTTCAAAAATAATTTAGCAAAACCATTTTAAATACTAAATATTCAAAAACTAAATGGCACATGTCTGTCTCACAAAATCAAAATGAACCATTAATAGTAGAATATATAGTTCACATTCGACATATCAACAATATTATATTTTAAAGGTTCTTTTTAGTTATCCATATTAGCGTATGAACTCAATCTTCTGAAACCAATATTAAAAAAATAATAATAATAATATCACAAACCATGCTTTATTCATGTCTTTTATTAAACTATATCCTCGATAAGAGTATAGTAAAAAAAAAACAAATTCTCACATATACTTCAAGGTTCCCGGTACCAACATTGATTAACTATTTGCCTTGTCTAAGCTAACACACTTAACAAAAACGCATTTTAGTCTCTAACTAAAAAAGAAAAAGAAAAAGAGAATGTCTATTAGATTGGATCCCATTCTATGAAATATGAATGAACTGAATATCCCTTCAATTTTCTGGATCCCAGCCAATGTATGAAAAGAATCTAACAAAACCCTCTTTAATTTTATGCTTAGACATTACAAATATAATAGTAAAAATTACAAATTAAAGTCCAAACAAGTTTTGAGGTAAACTTTTTCCTAAAAGAATCATATTAGAAAATATCAAACCTACACATCACGTCATTCTTTTGAGCTACGTACATTTTCTTAAGCATCAAGTGAACAATTGAAGAAAACAACTACACATAAAAATTTCAAGCCTGTTTCTTTTCCTTTTTTGTTTTTGATTTTTTGAGATGGTATAAAAAATTTAAGCCTTGACGCAACCAATCCATGACTTTGTAAAGATGAAGAGGATACTGGAAACCACATAGCAGCTTGCTTTTAATAAATGACAAAATCATGACACATATTAGGCATTAAGTTGAGAATACAATCTTTCAGCTCAAACACACATGTTAATTGACTAAGGATGTTTCTTGCAAAGAAAACACAAGCCAACGGCTTCAATAAAGATTAACACCAATGCTCGTTTTAAGACAAGACATTAAACAGAACTTATGCTTTGTTTTTTGGGGTAAGTATTTGGCTGACCTTATATTGAATAATAATTACATTTGAAACTGAAAAATTCTTCAAAGATTTCAACCTTGACGAATATTTTGGATGTCGACATACTGAGCCAGAGATAGGCATAGGTTTGTACTATTGAACACGCATATATCCCACTAGCGAAACATATCAACCACAATCTTCATTATTATTCTAAAGGCAAGAAAAAATAGACCGAAAGATATCTAGATAATCAAACATATCACCTACACAACCAAAAAAAAAATCATAAATCCAAACAGAGAATGAATTAAACAAAAATTCAAAACAGTCTTCGACATCTTATCCCAAATATCCACATAAACTTCAAATTAATCAATCAAAACCCCATAATCCTAAAATCTAAACCTAGAAACCAAAAGAAACAGAACACGAGCAAATCATCAAACAGGCCAACTACAAAGGAAAACAATTTTATAACAACCAAAAACCCAAAGAGAAAAACAAAAAACAAAGTTTTTCTACTTAAGATCTTGTAGAAATCCATACCTCAATTAGGAACTGAAAAAGTCTTTCCATCTACAGACTTCAATTTTTTTCCAACCCAAATTTTCTTTTCAAATGAACTACTTTCAATGCAATTATAAGTGATATCCTATCTTTGATGTCATCACATAATTGAAAATACCAATGCCTCCATGACTTCTTCACTAGTAAGGTGCAACAAACACTCCAAAATCCCACAACAAACCCAAGTCCGATGCTAACATAGAACCATAACCTTTCATAATCATCTCCATCTTGTTTGTCATCAACACTACCGCTGGTAATAGTTGGGCCATCAAATGTTTCATCTCCTGGACACTTGGTTGGAAGGGGAGACCCACACAATGAAGGGTTGCCCTTGTATATGGATGCATCATTTAGTGTTTGGAGCTGATTACCAGATGTGATTTTTCCTACCAAGTTGTTAAAAGATAGGTTCAAGTATGCCAAGAAAGTCAAAGAAGACAGACTTTTAGGAATCGGTCCAGAAAGACTATTTTTCGAGAGATCAAGCGATTCAAGCCACCGCAAGATTCCAATACTCCGAGGAATGTTTCCAGTCAAAAGATTAATTGACAAGTTCACTGTACCCAATTTTATAAGGCGTGATAGTTCATTGGGAATTTCTCCCGTCAAATGATTCCCTGAAAGATCAATGCTACTAACAAGCCCAAGAATTCTACCATATAAAAGCTCTTGTCCTTTTGTCACTAAAATTGTTTCCTCTTGATATTCATAAACACCAAAGTAACTATTGTTGTAGCCATAAATCAAAGCAGTCAAATTGTCCAAACAATCTAGAATGCCACCATAAAGATTGTTTTGTGCAAGATCTAGGATGTGAAGACTTGGAAGATTGCACCATTGTCGAGGAATGATTCCACTAAATAGATTTGAACGTAAGTGTAGCATTAAGACATGCGATCCTATCCATGATGGAAGGTTCCTTGAGAGATAATTTCCACCAAGATCAATGCTCCAAAGAGAACAATTTCTCAACGAAGAAGGAATTTCTCCATAAAGATTGTTGTTGCTCAACACTAATACTTCAAGAGAATTTAGGAAACCCATTGAGTTTGGAATTTTTCCAGATAGGTTGTTATATGCAATATCCACAACCATTGGGAATTGTGAATCATTCCAATGATGGGGAAGCTCCCCTGAAAGATGATTTTTCCCAAGAGAGAGTATATTAAGAAATTCTATTTTGGTTATGGATAAGGGAATTGTACCAAAAAGGTGATTCTTTGAAAGATATAATATTTGCAACTTTGGCATTAGATTACCAATATTTTATGGGATAGGGGTTGAAAATAAATTGCTTTCAAGATACAGTTCGGCTACATTTTTAAAACAAAGTGGGATAGGACCCTTGAAGCGATTATAACTTAGATCAAAATAAGTTACATTTGGAAATACTAAGTGTTGTGGAAACTTCCCGCTGATCTGGTTGTTTGATAGATCCAAGTGAGTGAGTTGAGAAGATATCTCAAAGAACCAATCCTCAAGTATAGCTCCTGAGATTCCGACGTTACTAAGGATGACATATGTAAGCTCAGTCTAAACTTGAAGCCATATAGGAAATTTGGAGCCAATAAGACAACCTTCTAGCTCAAGATCTTTAAGCTTGAAAGGAGGAACCCAGTCGTATGTCACATTGAAAATTAGAGATTGGTTTTTATCAATTGTTACTGCAAAATTTTCTAGTCTTGTGAGATTCATCAAATGAGCTTCTATTATGACACCTTCCCAGGAATTCAATTCAAGATTCAAACTTACTAACTTTGAGAGTTGTCCAAGACTTTCAGGGATGGTTCCGTTCATCTCATTTTCAGAGAGGGAAAATAGTTGCAAGGATGACAAGTTGCCAATAGAAGATGGAATTGAACCCGGAAAAGAGTTGGAATCGAGAATGAGTTTGGTCAAGCTTCCAAGCCTCCCCAATGAATCAGGAATTTTCCCTGCCAACCTGTTAGAACTCAAATCTAGGGACTCCATGCTATTGTTCAAGGAAGTTGAGAAATTACCTAAGAAACTATCAACACTGCCACTAAAATTGTTCATTGAAAGATCTAGAGTCTTCAATTTGCAAAAAATTCCAAAGAAGCTTGGCAGTTGATCACTGATTTTATGATTGAAACCCAAATCTAGGTCCTCAATATTTCTTAGGTTCACAAAATCGTATGGAATGGTACCTTGTAAAGCATTACCACAAAGATCAAGTTTTATGAGGCTGGTAAGATTAAACAACCACCGAGGTATGGAAGAGTTAAATTGGTTGAATGATAAATCAAGGACAGAAAGAGAGCTGAAATTACAAATGGAAGGGAAAGAGGAAGGCTTTCAAGCTCACAATAAGATAAATGTAACTCAAGAAGGGAAGGAAGCGTATTAACTGCTTGCAACCAATCTGCTTCGACACCACTGAAATTCACTCCCGTCATATCTAGATACTTCAAAGAAGAGAGACCTGACAACCAATCCATATTTCTGGAATAGAGTGGCGAGAAGTCGCCATTGTCTTTAAGGTCAAGATGTATCAAGCTCGACAAATTGCCAAGATGAGGAAGAATTCGCCCAGAAAAGGATGCGGAAGAGAGATTGAGATATATCAAGTTCTCTAGCATGCCAAAAAATTCAGGAATTTGAATTCCTATAAAATCATTTTCGCTTAGATCCAGGTAATTTACATATTTCAAGTGAATCAAAGAAGCATTTATCTTACCACCTAGGCCCGCATTCCGAAGGTCAAGTTTGGTGACAGGATATGATTTGTTGTTGCACTCTATGCCTCTCCATTGGCAGCAATCTCCGCTAACCCAAGAAGAAAGCCTACATGAAGGATCAGTAAGGCCTTTCTTGAAGCTGAGAAGGGCTTCTCTTTCGGTGTGGATGCATTTGACATTAGTGTGAACTTCACTGCATGAACTGAGTTTGATTATCCCCAGAGGGGAAGACGCAAACAAGGATAGTAGAAGAAATAGCATAGTAAGATTACTCATGGAGTTAATCTCAAAACTGAAATCCTTGCTGCTAAAAATGTGTCTTGAGTGATTTCTATGAAACGAAAGCCATGTTTGAGGATGGATATTAATCGGTGGGATCACTCATCTGGAAGATTTTACAACCACTGAATGGTCTGGTCAATGATGAAAGTTTTTCCACAAGCATTGTTTGTTCATTGAGTGTTTTTCTTTCCAAAGCGTAAACAATGGTTTTGCCTTATGTGTGCAGTTTAGTTTAAAGATTTTTTGTAATGGAATTATGGAAATAGCCCTGGCCATTTGATAAATCACTTTTTTTTTTCTTTTTTAATAGACACAATTGGTTTTTTTTTTTTTCCTTATTCCAAGCTCTAGCTAGCATCTGTAATACCCGAAAGTGCACGTAATATTTTGACTTCAGATGATTATATTCATTTGAATAGTATAAAATCTTATCACGTTGGCAATGACCTTACCCCAATTATTTGGGGTGTTGGCCACAATTATTTAGGTTGATATGTTTTGGTGTTTTGATAGATTGATTCTTCATTATATGTCCTCTCCTCTTATATCATTGTTTTGATTTTAGTTTGGGTTAATTGGTAGTTGTTTTTGAAGTGGAAATTTGAATTTGTATCATAATATATTCTATTTTGAGTGGAAATTTGATGTTTCACACGATGCGCAAATACTTTTTAATTTCAAATTAGAATTTTTTTATATTTTTATATTTTTTTTGTAATAAAAAAAAAATCTGTCCCAAATTACATCACGAAACTAATTAGTATGATATAAACTTTGACATTTTTTTTATCTGAAGGCGAAATGTATATTGGTTACTGTAGGGTCGATTTTTGTAGCCTAAGCCCAAAAGAGATTGGTTATAGGCCCAACGAACCTAGAACAATAAATTTGTAGAAAGTGGGTTGAAGGTTTAGGCGCCGACCGGCGTCTTAAAAGCCTGAACATCTTTTCCTTTTATTGAAGAAACACTTGGAACAATTTACAACTAGGAGATGCTCCTCGGCCCATGGCCGAGGAGGCTTTTTTCCCCCCTTCACTCCAAAAACCAAAAACAAAAACCCCCCTATACATTTTGCTTGTCTCTCTTATATATTGCTCTCTTCCTCTTTCTGTTGATCGTTCATTGGCCTCTCCTCTGGCCGCCTGTCCCATCAGAGGTCGTATCCGTGCTCAAGTGGTTCACCCTGATCGATGTAGCCCTGCCCGGGGGTTGCATCCTCATTAATGCGGCCAGAAGGGTTAGGTGAACGTATTAAGTGCTGAGGTGATAACTGGCTCTGGGTCTGTCCCCCCTCCCCTATAGTTATCCTTAGTATGCCGAGGACGAGGGGATCCTCGGCGCGGATCCAAAGAAGGGTTTGCTCCCCAAATTGGCCTTGGGTAGTCATCCCTCCTCGGACTTGGCCATTTGGGCCTGGCTTGGAGTGGGCCGTGGCTGTATGATTTCCTGGCCCCACAATAGCCCCTCAAAATCTTGCTGCACGCATCCTTGGGCGGGGAGGAGGATTTTGACATCCTCGGCCTCATCCTCCCCCACCCTTCGTTAGTGCCGGGGCCCATTCACCTGCCAAGGGCACGTCGCTGACGCTTCGGAGCATGTAACATGTCCATCATTAAATCCAAGCGGCTCTGTGCTCCCCAGGTCCAAAGAGGAGTTATCCATCCAACGGTGGAGATTCGTCTGCCATTCATGAGCGGGAAAACCCGCATGGCTCCTCGATTTGGGGTATAAATACCCATACGAACCGCTTCTTCCTGTTCCTCATTTGTAATCGAAGATATTCGTGCGCCCTTCCCGAGTTCAGACACCCCCTTACTAGCACCTCCAGCACAAAAGCCTGTCCGAGGAGCCCTTTCTCCTTCCTTGTAAGTCGCTTTCTTTTTGGCCCCTCTTTCTCGTTACCCTTTTTTCTGCTTCGCCTGTTCTTTTTTAGTTCTTTTAGGCGTCTACTGGGATGGGTAGGTTTAAGAAATACGTCGATACTGAGGAGGCGATGGAGAAATTCATCACCGACTATAAAATTCCCGGCAATGTGAATCTGAGACATTGTGAGGACGGGGAGTGGCGAATATACAGGCAGGAGGGCGAGATGGTAATTCTCGTAGTCGCCTTCCTTGAAGGGGGGATGACGATCCCCATGGGGCCGGTGATGAGGGATTACCTCATGCACTTTCGGTTGGCCCCCACCCAGTGTGGGATAAATGTCTTCAGGATTCTGGGCTGTGTGAACGCCCTGAATGAGAAGATGGGGCTGAGGTTGACCCATCATGACGTGAACTGGTGTTACAATCTTCAGCTTCTTAAGGGCAAGTCGTATTACCTGAAAACGAGGGACAACGGGGTGCGGCTCATTCAGTGCCTCCCTGAGTCCAGCAAGGGGTTCTATGAGGATTTCCTCATTGTGTCGGGTGAGTGGCATGATGGCCTTCACTGCCCAACAACAGAGGGCACACCAGGTGGGGCAGTGGGGGACAGATAGGGTTTCAAGCTCTCGTCTCTTTTCTTTACCCCCTTTCTTTTTTACTAACGTCCTGGTACTTTTCGTTTACAGACCCACATGCTTTCCAGCGTCACTTCCATCTGATCAACCGAGAAGACTTGCAAAAGGTGTTGAGAGCGCCGGTGTACATAAACGAGGACGACAACCAGGTTAGGGCCGCCCACATAATTTTGGGTTATACACCTACCTAGAAATCGTTCCCGGTTCCGAAGCACGTCATCCTAGCCAACGATCCTCGGCTCCAGAGGATTACTGTGACCGAGGACAGATTCTCGTTCCCCGCGGGGCCTTTTGATCAGGAAACTGTCACATTAGCCGTCCCCTCTTCTTCCCAACTGTTTGCCGAGGCTGTCGAGGGAGCTCCAGAGGGGGAAGGGGACGCGTTTGAAGTTTTCGCTCATCTTGATCAGTCCGAGGATCCTCCCGGGGAATTGGGTGATCCCAACTTGAGCGAAGCAGACCTCCTTGCTTCAGAAACCCCTCATCGGCCGTCAATGGGCTACAAGAGGAAACCCACCACCAAGTTGTTGGACCTGCTTGAGGGCCAGCCGGGGGAGTCCCAACAGAAAACTCCTACTCCTCCTTCGAAGGCTAAGTTGACTTCCGCTCGGCAGAAGCTTCCTCCTTCTCCTTCCCAGACGCGCTCGCCCTCTGGGTCTGTGCCTGCTGGTCCTAAGAAGAAGGATAAGGGTAAAAGGATCGTGGGGGATAGGACGGTGTCCTCACAGGAGGAGGACACTGCTCTGCGGCCATCCAAGCAGCTTAAGATAGGCGGAAGGAGTCCGGATAGATAGGTCACCGACACCACCTCGTCCGAGATTGACGCTTGGCTCCTAGCCCCGATGCTCCGCGGGGAGCCATTGAGGGATAACGCCTCTCTTAGGGATTTCAACGAGGGCGAGGGTACGCGCGTGGCAGACGCATTGGAGAGGAGCCTGCTGCTCCCAGTAGACATGGCTGAGCTTGACTCATTGACGAGCGAGCAGGTCTTCCTCAGCCTTAAGCGATATGTGGGGATGGTAAGGGCTATAACCTCAATTCTTTTCCCACTCTTTTCCTCTTATGGGGTTCATCGCACATTGGTCATTTTGACAGGCCGTCCAAGCTATCTTTGCGTTGGAAGGGGCGGCAAACGACCAGAAGGAGGTCCTTAAAAAGGAGCGCGACTGGCGATACTAGGCCACCAATACTCTGAAAAATTCTGAAGCTGACCTCGTCAAGGCTCGACAGGCTTTGAAGGATATGACCAGTGAGCAGGATAATGCGCTGTCTGGTCTTAAGGGCGCCCAGACCCAGGCCACGGAGCAGACGAGGCGCCTACGCAAGGCGGAGGAGCAATTACGGATCGTGAGGGATCTGATTACTGACCTGCGGGCTGACGTGGCTAAAGCCGAGGGGAATCAAAGGGCAGCGGAGTGGGCCAGGGACCAGGCCCTGCGGGCCAAGGACGAGGCTGATCGTGGCAAGGAGATGGCCGAGCGTGCCAAGGAGGAGGCCGAAGCCGCAGCCTACGCTGATGGGGTGGCTGCAGTAGAGGCCGACTACAAGGCTCAAGTCCCGGGAGTGTGTAGGCGATATTGTTCCCAGGTCTGGGCTGAGGCCCTCAAACAAGCTGGGGTGGAGGCTGCGTCCGACCTGTGGAAGGCAGAGAACGTGTATTATCCCCCCGCTATCCGTGAGGTTGCCCCTGAGGACCCTGAGGTTGGGGAGATTGCTGAAGAGGTGCGGGCAGCTGAACTGGGGGAGCATTTGAGTGAGGAGGTACCCCCAGAGATAGTGGAGATCCCTTCCGATGATCCAGCCTCCACCACTGAGGAAGTAGCTGCTCTCGCCGTACCCCCGCAAACTATCCCCTCAGGCCAAGGCTCGGAGGGGTTAGGGGCTGCCTCTGTCCAGCCAGAGCAAGAGGAGTAGGCTCCCCGGCGTCTCAACTCGTCCTGCTTTCACGTTGTCATTTTATTTTGTTATACTTCTCTTCTATGTACTGTGGCTCTTGCCATGCAATTTTTACGAACTCATCGTTGTAATGCGAATTTGATTTCCCTTTACTTGAATTGCTTATTTGTGTACACGCTGCCTGCTTTTCCTTTCTTCCTTAGATCTGTATGACTTTAGCTTGAATTGCATGTTGGTCAGTTGCGCCAGTAACGATGATAAGGAAAGGGGACGTATGCATGGGCACCTCTCTCGCGTCTCAAGGGCCCTATGGGGCTTGGTCCTCTCCTAACTTGGGATGTTTTGCAGTTGGCCTCCCTGTAGGCCTGAGTCCGAGGGCCATGCGACGCCCCTACTCTGTTCGGCGCAACGGTCTGATTGAGCGGTTAGTTTCCCCATAGGCCTGAGTCCGAGGACCATGCAGTGCCTTGGTTCTGTCTAATGCTTTCATTTCTCTGTAAGTATCTAGTTTCCCCATAGGTTTGAGTTCGAGGACCATGCAATACCTTGGTTCTGTCTAGTACCCAGGTATAGAGGAGCGAGTAGTTTCCCCATAGACCTGAGTCCGAGGACCATGCAGTGCCCTGGTTCTGTCCAACGCTTTCATTTCTCTATAAGTATCTAGTTTCCCCATAGGTTTGAGTCCGAGGACCATGCAATACCTTGGTTTTGTCTAGTACCCAGGTATAGAGGAGCGAGTAGTTTCCCCATAGGCCTGAGTCCTAAAGGAGCGAGTAGTTTCCCCATAGGCCTGAGTCCGAGGACCATGCAGTGCCCTGGTTCTATCCAAAGGTTTGAGTCCGAGGACCATGCAATACCTTGGTTCTGTCTAGTACCCAGGTATAGAGGAGCGAGTAGTTTCCCCATAGGCCTGAGTCCGAGGACCATGCAGTGCCTTGGTTCTGTCTAACGCTTTCATTTCTCTGTAAGTATCTAGTTTCCCCATAGGTTTGAGTCCGAGGACCATGCAATACCTTGGTTCTGTCTAGTACCCAGGTATAGAGGAGCGAGTAGTTTCCCCATAGGCCTGAGTCCGAGGACCATGCAGTGCCTTGGTTCTGTCTAACGCTTTCATTTCTCTGTAAGTATCTAGTTTCCCCATAGGTTTGAGTCCGAGGACCATGCAATACCTTGGTTCTGTCTAGTACCCAGGTATAGAGGAGCGAGTAGTTTCCCCATAGGCCTGAGTCCGAGGACCATGCAGTGCCTTGGTTCTGTCTAACGCTTTCATTTCTCTGTAAGTATCTAGTTTCCCCATAGGTTTGAGTCCGAGGACCATGCAATACCTTGGTTCTGTCTAGTACCCAGGTATAGAGGAGCGAGTAGTTTCCCCATAGGCCTGAGTCCGAGGACCATGCAGTGCCTTGGTTCTGTCTAACGCTTTCATTTCTCTGTAAGTATCTAGTTTCCCCATAGGTTTGAGTCCGAGGACCATGCAATACCTTGGTTCTGTCTAGTACCCAGGTATAGAGGAGCGAGTAGTTTCCCCATAGGCCTGAGTCCGAGGACCATGCAGTGCCTTGGTTCTGTCTAACGCTTTCATTTCTCTGTAAGTATCTAGTTTCCCCATAGGTTTGAGTCCGAGGACCATGCAATACCTTGGTTCTGTCTAGTACCCAGGTATAGAGGAGCGAGTAGTTTCCCCATAGGCCTGAGTCCGAGGACCATGCAGTGCCTTGGTTCTGTCTAACGCTTTCATTTCTCTGTAAGTATCTAGTTTCCCCATAGGTTTGAGTCCGAGGACCATGCAATACCTTGGTTCTGTCTAGTACCCAGGTATAGAGGAGCGAGTAGTTTCCCCATAGGCCTGAGTCCGAGGACCATGCAGTGCCTTGGTTCTGTCTAACGCTTTCATTTCTCTGTAAGTATCTAGTTTCCCCATAGGTTTGAGTCCGAGGACCATGCAATACCTTGGTTCTGTCTAGTACCCAGGTATAGAGGAGCGAGTAGTTTCCCCATAGGCCTGAGTCCGAGGACCATGCAGTGCCTTGGTTCTGTCTAACGCTTTCATTTCTCTGTAAGTATCTAGTTTCCCCATAGGTTTGAGTCCGAGGACCATGCAATACCTTGGTTCTGTCTAGTACCCAGGTATAGAGGAGCGAGTAGTTTCCCCATAGGCCTGAGTCCGAGGACCATGCAGTGCCTTGGTTCTGTCTAACGCTTTCATTTCTCTGTAAGTATCTAGTTTCCCCATAGGTTTGAGTCCGAGGACCATGCAATACCTTGGTTCTGTCTAGTACCCAGGTATAGAGGAGCGAGTAGTTTCCCCATAGGCCTGAGTCCGAGGACCATGCAGTGCCTTGGTTCTGTCTAACGCTTTCATTTCTCTGTAAGTANTAAAAGCACGGGTTGACACTTCCCTCCAGCTAGTTTTAGGGAATTGTAGGGTCCACCTAGGCCTCTAATTGTAGAACTAGCTGGTAGGAACAGTTGTAAAGCACGCCTGCCTAAGCCTCTGATTGTAATCTGTAATTTTTCTTTTTTATGAAATAATATCGAGCTCTCTTTCTTTGCTGTTGAATCATCCGTCTCGATTTTTTTTTTTTTTTTTTTTTTTTATCACCATCAATCTTTCATAGAATGATTACTTAGAACCGTCACCTGTTGTGCCGGCCAGCGCACTAATCCTTCCCACAGACGGCGCCAATTGTAGGGTCGATTTTTGTAGCCTAAGCCCAAAAGAGATTGGTTATAGGCCCAACGAACCCAGAACAATAAATTTGTAGAGAGTGGGTTGAAGGTTTAGGCGCCGACCGGCGTCTTAGAAGCCTGAACATCTTTTCCTTTTATTGAAGAAACACTTGGAACAATTTACAACTAGGAGATGCTCCTCGGCCTATGGCCGAGGAGGCTTTTTTCCCCCCTTCACTCCAAAAACCAAAAACAAAAACCCCCTATACATTTTGCTTGTCTCTCTTATATATTGCTCTCTTTCTCTTTTTGTTGATCGTTCATTGGCCTCTCCACTGACCGCCTGTCCCATCAGAGGTCATATCTGTGCTCAAGTGGTTCACCCTGATCGATGTAGCCCTGCCCGGGGGTTGCATCCCCATTAATGCGGCCAGAAGGGTTAGGTGAACGTATTAAGTGCTGAGGTGACAACTGGCTCTGGGTCTGTCCCCCCTCCCCTATAGTTATCCTTAGTATGCCGAGGACGAGGGGATCCTCGGCGCGGATCCAAAGAAGGGTTTGCTCCCCAAATTGGCCTTGGGTAGTCATCCCTCCTCGGACTGGGCCATTTGGGCCTGACTTGGAGTGGGCCGTGCCTGTACGATTTCCTGGCCCCACAGTTACCATTTAATTTTTTTTTATTTTTTTAAAAAAAGGATAATACAATGCCTTTTACACCCATAATTTTTGTAAAATGTTCCTACATGCCAATTTTTATGTGTGAGGTAAGAAAGTAACTTTCTACTACGGGAAAAATTATTCAATACAATTGGAAGGGCCATGTCAACAGTGCCTAGCAGCCCTCTAACCAATAAATGCTACAATATGTTAAAAAAAATATTTTATTAGAGTCGCAAAGAAGAAATGGAAGAACCCTTGATTTCGAGAGGGTAGAACTTGGACATAGGAAAGAAAGCAATTGGAATATATGGCCTTCCAGCCGACACCATTGTTGAATGCTTAGAAGCTCTATCATCTTAATTCATATTAAAAAAAATTAAAAAAAAAAAAAAAGTTATCCTAGAAGTTGTTTCTAACTATTGATTGATTTGCTGTATGAATGTTAAAAAAATTTGCTATTTAAACTGAAAAAATAAAATTTAAAGGAACATAGACTTTATTTCGAAAACTGATTAATTGATTATAAAATTTATGAATAAGAATTAAAAGCACAAAACACAATCATGTCCTACTATTGAAAAAATTGAAGCATGCTCCCAAGCGACCAAATATTATATAAGGCAAATCAAAAAGATAAAATTCTAAAAGATCTTATACAATTTTTAAAATTCATATAAAACAACTTTAGGTTAACTAATAACAATTTTTTTCTCAAATCATTTAAATTATAAACCTCACATTTAAAATTTCAAATACAATTCTAATAGTTCATGCTAATAAGGGGAAAAAATTATTTCATTTATGTGTGTGCAATACGATACATTAATATCAAAGTAAGGGTAAAAAAATTCAAAAAGACCAACAAAGAATAGGTAAAAATATGTAGAATACTGGTTGAAGGTTGACAAAATAGTATATATGTTGCCAAAGTGACATACCCATCAAATCAAAATTTCCAAAGCCCATAAGAAGTTCTTCCCATATCCAATCACAACCCTCACAAAACTCACGATGACCTTTGACCTCCACATCAAAACCACAAGTCATTGTCACTCAAAATCAAAACCACAAGACCTATACTCTGGTTTTAGCCAACTTATATGGGTTAGGGTGAGATGGGATAGCCTAATAAGGTTAGACATGTGTAGTTGATGGTAGAAGCTAAAGGACATTCTTCCCAATTTGGAGAATCTCATATGTGTATTTGAGTTGGGATAACGTAAAGGGTTACAAGCAGGTATATATAAAGAAGCAGAAGTGCAAGAGATGAAAACCCAAAGTGCGTGTGTGTTTGTGTGCGTGCGTGCATGCGTGTGTGTGTGTGTGTTAGAGAGAGAGAGAGAGAGAGAGAGAGAGAGAGCCTTAAAACAAGGAACCAAAGATAACTAAAAGATCATATCTTTTATTATGAGAAAATGTTCAAGGAAAGTGCTACATAACAAGACCTCATGGCTCATGCTCTCCCATGTGAGATCTCTCACATATATATATATATATATATATGTATATTCATTTAAGTGTGTCAACCAAATGCTTGAGTAATTGATTATTACAAAGTATATCGCTTATGACTTTGGTTTCATTTTAATTTTAATTAAGAAAATTATTATTTTGTGAGGGACTTTGATTTTCATCACCACTAAAAAGATTCTTAAAATCCCCAAATTTTGTTGCATAAATATTTATTAATAAAAAAAACTGTATAATTTCAAGACTACAATATTTGCTTGATTAGGATTTGACATTTCTTATTTGTCTTGTAAAAGTTATGATATAAAAAATATTTGAAAGATAGATTTCTATTTTTAATTGGACTTTTTTAGTTAATTTTTCTATTTTTACTAATTTAATGTATTTATTTATATTTTAAATAATTATGAAATTAACCATAAAGTAATCATGGTTTGATCTTAAAACCTTGAACTTCTCATTTTCAGTGTAAAATTAAACATTTCACTATTTCCTTATCTTCCACATTAACTTTCATATCTTTATAATTATGGTGTCATATTAATTCACTTTAATTAAATAATATTAAAATGCTACACCACATTCTTTTTTTCTTATGTCCCACATTTGTTATCACTCACTACCCTCATATAATCATATAATGACTGACATTAATCGCGGTTATTACTGTCTATCTTGTGCCCCCCAGAGTGTATCCTTTAATTTAGATAATCATGTGCCTCTCTTTTGCCAAGTTAAACGAATCACGGCCTAGGCTTTTTTATTTTTTTTAATTATATTTGTTTTTTTATGGGCTTAGTATTGATTTTCTAGCCGACGTTCAGCTGCCACACTGAGAGTATTTGATGGGCTTAGTATGTTCCTTCAATAAAATTAATATTTGGCACAGCACTTCCAATTAATAAAATTCTTTCAATTTTCTTTAAAGGGATTTATCAATGTCATAATGATGAAGGTGGAAACAGGAATGTGGAATCAGCTACATAGTGATACCAAAGGTAACTGTGAGCCCAAAAGACGTTTGGTTCTAGACCATATAGAATTCACGTGCGGTATCCAAATTATCATACTTCATTCTCTTGATCCCTCTATCCTTGTTATGAATCATGATATATGGTTTCCTGCTCTCTTCTTCATCATCCTCAAAAAGTTAACGCTACGGGTACCACAAATGAGATTCTCTCCCCTTGCTTTGTATCTCTCTCCATTCTACAAAAAAAAGTAGATAATTTGATATATTTTAATAATTTACTTCTTAAAAAATATTAAATAAAATTTTACTGATTTACTCCCAACTACGTGTCTTTTCTTCTTCTATTCTGTATTATTTTTAATTAAATCGGTAAATATATTATATAACACATGAACAAAAGATATATTATTATTATTATAAAAAAATATGATTAATTATTTGAAACTATTTATATGCATTGAATATATGATTGTTGCATTATATTTATAATTTTATTTTAGACTATGAAAAAGTCATGACACAACTTTTATGGGAGAATTTACAGACTAACATAGTGAGGAGAAATAATATCATAAGTTAACATGTGGTTGGAAGAAAATTGCAAACTAACATATCGAGTTTTATAGACTCAATTTTAGTTTAAAACTCGAGGGTTAAAGACTCGATTCCCAGTTGGTGAGTTGGAAATATGATGCCAGATAGATCTCAAGTCTTATAAACTCGAGTTCTAAAAAGCAAAACTAAGTCTATAAGACTCGATTTTGGTACTTGAAGAATTGACCTGAAGAAGAACTAGAAAAACGATTTGACGAAGAACAGAGGAAGAACAAATTTGAAGAGGAACAATCTAAAGAGGAAGAACGAAGAATGCTGGAGCTCTGATTGGACGATTGAATGCTGGGTGTGCGATTAGACGATCTGGTCTTTAGATCTGCACGAAGAAGAACGCTGGGTCAAAAGAATGCAAGGAACAAGAAGGAAGAAGAACGCAAGGAAGAAAAAGAAGACTGGGTGAAACTCAAGTCTTAAAAACTTAAGTCCCATGTGGATTTTTTTCCACGTCATATGCCACCACTTACAAATCCAGGCTTAGAAACTTGAGTTTTATCTTGGAACTCAAGTTTTAAACACTTGAGATGCTAATTTTTCACATTGTTTTGAAATGTGACAACTAATTAAATGGTTTGATATTTAAGGTTATTTGGGAAAAAAATTCCAACTTTTATACCACAACTCCTGCCATATTCTTAATATATACAATTGTTAAATAATTGTTAAAATATTATTGATTGTATACATATTGTATATACATAGGAAAAAAAAATATTAATCATCTCATTTTTTAGCCATCTCCTAAAGATTAATTTCTAGATCCACTACTGCACATGACAAATTGAGTTGTAGAGAAAGAGTGGTAACAATATATAAAAGTAATAAGCAATTAATCATGATCTGCAACATAGAATAATTTTGACAAAAATTGTCAAAGATTATATTTGATAAAAATGAGCTTGATTAACTAATCAAAGAGATTACAACAGCTTTATATACTAGCTAATATAAGCAAATAACAGAACAAACTATACTAACCAACTAAATGATTCTCTAACTAAATCTTACACGTGCTAAGTGTGCATCAACTAATAGATTATCTACAACTAATCCAAGCTACAAGTCGTTTAGTATCAATCATAAGAAAAACTACAGTCGTTTATCTCCTTCTTCTAGTTTGCAGTCTTGTGCTCTGTTTCTTTGGTTGAACACTTCTTTTTCATGTCATCATTCTGATAAAATTATAACATTTTATGCGGTATTAGAATCACTCACAAAACTTTTGTATATGGACTTTATCGAATGAACCTCACAAAAGTCATGCGTAAATGGTATGACCCCTTTTTTCACTCAGCAAAGACTAGCTTTTCCCACATTGTTTTTTCCTTTCTAAACGTAAACAATGGGCTTTGACTCATCAGTCATCAGGCTGTCAGAACTTTGAATCTTTCTTTTTTGTCTTGAAATTACGGCAGAGGCCATCGTTGATTTATTAATTACTCTTAGAACTTTACCTACATGAGTTTAATTAGGGATAAATGTATATTACTGACTTGTGAACTAACATAGAAGTGTGAACTAACATAGAAGTCATTGTTTAATGTTTTATTTTTTTCCACACGGTAAGCGAAAGTTCGTGTTAGAATCCACACACGGTATGGACTAGAGAGTAGAAGTAGCCTGCCTCATGAATCATGCGTAAAAACACTAGGACCCATTTTCCACTCGGCGGAGACTACTTTTTCACTTTTTCCATTTGCAGGAATCATATTGCTTTTTCTACTTTTTCTTTTTCCTTTATCATTCCTAATCTCTTCTAAACAATTCCATTTCTTAGGAGACGTGGCTGGCATTTAATCCAGTTATAGATATTAGACACTTTGTTATTTTATGTGGTTTAAAAATACCCCTACACTTTACGTTTAAGCAAAGATAAAAGTTAGGGACAAATACATAAAATAAAACTCACTATTTCCACTGCATCACTTTCAAATACACATTAAAAAAAAAGTTCACCTCACAATCCATTGGAATTCAATATATGTGTTTTCTATTTGAATTCACCTTAGCCACATACAATTACTGCTCCTTTAAGAAAGAAATATTTATCATTTTCACAATTTTGTCTATGTCACTTTTATAATTATGGCA
Source organism: Quercus suber (assembly GCF_002906115.3). Classification (NCBI taxonomy): domain Eukaryota; kingdom Viridiplantae; phylum Streptophyta; class Magnoliopsida; order Fagales; family Fagaceae; genus Quercus; species Quercus suber. The sequence goes on along the minus strand of NW_027069684.1, from coordinate 413,359 downwards.
AAGAGATAAATCTATAAATTCTTCTTTATTATTTTGGAGAGATAAATTTATAAATTCTTCTAGCAAAAAGGAAAATTTAAGTGTTTTTAACTCTCTCTTGGATTTATGTATCATTGATTGATTTCAATTCCAAATCTGTAGTTTCAATTTTCTAACTTGATTACATTGTGTAATAAAACATTACTAGGTTTTTATTTTTATTTTCTTTTATAGTTTTGTAGGTGGAAAAGCAAATCCTTGAAGCAATCTATCTCTAAGAAGAAATAGTACAATGAGGTATAGTTTTCACATTATTAAAATCTCTTTTAATTTTTTTTTTAAAAATTTTGTGACTCTAATGGTATGCTTCTATGATTATTAGGGTAGAAAAGCAAAGAAGATTCAAATTTGTTGAATCGAAGGGTTTTAATACTTGGGTTGAGATTTCATAGTGGCTGATTTGCTTTGACCATAATGGCTTTTGTTGGAGGTTACTTGGGGATTGCACAACTATGGTGGTAGAACTTGAGATTTAGCCAAGGGTAGTTAATTAACGGGTTGAGTATTTTGAAGGTATGGGTTTTTTTATTTTTTATTATAATTTAAAGAGATTTTGTGTGTCCTTTTAAAACCAGAGTTGTTAATTTTTGTCTAGAAGTTTTAATTTCAAATTCAAATTTAAACATTTGTTTTAGTTACGTGCATCACATATTTTTTATTAAAAAATTGACAAATACAAGTTCCAAATAAAATCAATCTCTTTGAGATAAAGAAGTTCTCTTATGAGATATCAAAGTTTTTTTTTTTTCCTATTTACAAGCTTCAGTTTTTATATCTAAATGTTTGAATATTGCTAATTTGGCTCAGCTGTGAACATTTTCTATTATTTTGATTTTATAAATAAATTATGATTAGTGAATATATGATGGTGGACCATATGAGAATACACTTTCACCGCTCATAACTTGCCATGTAGCGAGTTATGGCACAAAATTATACGCTTTTATGTGTCTCTAAAATTGTTCACTTTTATACTGCTCTAGCATTACTCAAATTTTTTTCAAGTTTGAACCGACTGTAGTCTAGATAGATTGGTCTGGTCAGTGGTCAAGTCAATGATAATGACTCAAGTGAGTGGAAGAACTCCGCCTATTTCGTTAGTCATGCTCATGCAACTGATGCAAGCCTTTTTATTTTTTATTTTTCTCTGTTCCCGCTCAGTTTGCCTTTCTCCAATGGTTGATCACTCTTTTTGTTTTTAACGGTCCCACACGGTAAGCCATACAATTCCTTTTCCACACGGCAAGTCAGTAAACTTTAGGTTGGGGTTTTTTTTTTTTAATCAGATAATTTGGGGCTTACCCACTTGGAGACACAAGAAGCACAATAATCGGCCCACAAGGATAGAGGCCAGATAAGATTGTTTTTTTTTTTTTTTTTTTTTTTT
>NW_027069684.1:398431-411742 GCF_002906115.3 Quercus suber | reverse complement strand
CTACAACCATACACACCTCTTACCCCTTTCATTGACCATCAACCCCATTCTTCACCAAAATATTTCAATAAAACCACCCTCTCCACAAATGAGTCTTTTCCTCTCTAAAAGTGCTCAACCATTCACCCCATCCCGCATTACGCATGGGATATTAAATTTAATACTTCAATAATGCAAACGAGATATTATGGATTAATAAGCCAAATATAAAGAGATCAAGACATAATAGAGAATGAAACACACACACCACACACACATATATAATAAATAAGACCTATCCCAAACAACAGCAAATATCTCCAAATTACCCTTTAATCCATCTGCAGCACTTGCTTCAAGTTCCTGCACATGAACCTATAATGAAAAAAAAAGGAGAAGGGGGGGTGGGGGTTCCAATTCAGATACCTATATAGCAAAATAAAGATATGATATAGAAACACGCACACTTTAAAGCAAAAGCCAAAAAATTTGAAATCAATCTCACCATTGTCCTATTCAATTCTACTTACACGATAAAATTTTGCATGAGCATTGCCCTTATCTCTAAAATTATATGAAGAATGTCATTAATGCTTTCCAGCCTGCAAACAGTTCCCTTTGCGTTGTTATGGTTTTCTTCCTCAAGAAGCACAGCAGCATCGTCAATTATATTAGTAAGCATAGAGGTAGTTTCATGCGTGACATTTAGATCAGCAAGTAGTTCAAGATGTAAGGCCCGGCCTAGTAAATCCCATTTCTTTGGACTGAATGGGCACTTCAGCAATCCGCTTCTCAAGCTTCAAAAGAAGTGCTGCAAGATATGTCTTATTACTCATAAGAAACATGACTAAGTATGAATGCCAGAGCACCCATCAAAAATACTGATAACGTTCTGTAGAAAGCTAACTTAAACTTTACAACACAATGAAAGTCTCACATGCATGTGATTGATTACAAGGAAAAATACTAAATAAAAGTAGGATCTAGATCGGCCAAATCGCTCTCTAAAAAATGCTACAATAGTGGCAATATTCTTTATAATGAAAATCAAACAAAAAAAAAACAAAAAAAAAAGAGTTTACCTTTAAGGATGGCAAAATTATCTGGATTGTGTGACTTGTCATTTGATTCTTCCCTCCTTGCTATAGAAAGGTCAATACAGTTTTTTGCTTCAGAAATACAAGCTGTTAGAAGCCAAGAAGGCAAGTCAAAAGAGGCTGCATCTGCACATAAGCTTTCCTGCATTATATTCACATTACATAAGAAACTATCCAATGTAACAAAAGAATCAAGTTGCTAATCTGCATAAATATCAATCACTTTTGGTTTTTTTTTTTTTAAATCACTAACAAGTTTCAAGAGTTGATAGCCAACTGAGTAAGAAGAGAGACATTCAAAAACCAGCACATATAGCTCCAAAGCTATAAAGACATTAGATTTCCTTTGTCACAGATTTCAATTATATTCCCTTACCAGATTGTGAGCTTCATCAAATATGAGAATACTGTTGTTCCAATCAACATTTAAAATTTTTCGAAGATTCCGATCAATAAGATAGTTATAAGGAGCAAATAATATATCAGCAACCTTGTGGAGCTCTCGTGATACATAATAAGGACACCTACAAGAAAGAAGTAGCAAGTAAATAGGAGGCAAAACCCATACAACTTGATTTTTTTCATTGGTTACACAAACACCCATTAAGTCTTGAACACGCAACTAAAGTCCAAACAACTGACTATGATATTTCTTTTTTAAGGAAAAAAGGTATTAAGAACCTACGGCCCAAATCTTCTTCCAACATTGACCAAATCCTCAATGTCAATAGGTTCATCTCCAAGATGAGGATTTTTCTTCATGTAGTCTACAATAGAAGCATAGATCATGAAAGTTAAAAATAAATACAAATGCTAATTACAATCAATCAATTGACTCTAGTAGATAATCAAAAAATAGAGATTATAATTTCCAACCCCTTCGCAACCATTCAAAAGTAAGCATAGTAGTAGGAAAACCACATGAATATAACCCTACCGGGTTATTCAACTTAAACAAGCAAATCCAACAACTTTATCCTTATCTACACATTCATTTTAAAAGTTTTCATGCGTATGAGAGAGAGAGAGAGAGAGAGAGAGAGGTTTCTTGCCAATATATGTTTTCTTTTTTCTTTTTTCTTTTTACTAGAGAAGAATCAGGAGTTCTTATATTTTTGCATCAGTTATGGACAAGCTTATGTGGCATTTTAATGATGAAATATTGAGGAAGGAGTCTACATGGTTTATCAATTTGTAAAAATAAAAATTAATTAAAAAAAAAACATAAATAAGATTACTAGAGAGATAATGCATTGGGTGTTTTAAAACAATGAATTCCTCTGAAGCATATTGATTTCATAAAAAATATAACTAACGGAGTGGTAATTAGCGTGGAAGCTAGACAAGGAAATCAGTGGCAAAGCCAGGAATTTGTGTGGGGGGACCAATTGTGACAATTAAGTATTCTTTTCCTTTTTTATACCATGTTCTTATCATATATCATAGAATTGGGGGGGGGGGGGGGGGTTGGGAAAAGTCCTTATAAATACAAATCTTGATGCAAAGGAAAAATTATATAACCTAATATATGTATTACAAAAAATATATATTTTACCAAAGCCTTGAAATGAGAGAATTTCAATATTTTCTTCTCCAATGTCAACCGAAGCTGGATATGAAAATTGAAATTAAGATGGATTTTTTTTTGGGGGGTTTTCAAGTTTCAACACTAAGAAACTACAATAGCAGAGCCTTTTCTTGCGGTACACTAGTGTGCACTGCCTGCTACCTTGAGTCTTGTCCCTTTTCATTTGTACCAGTGGGCGTGGTGTGTGTGGGTTCAAAACAGTGAGAAAAAAACACATGAAAAGAAGAAATCTACAGCCACGGCCTACACACAATAAAGCTTCTACTACAGCCTACATGCAAAAATAAGGTCTACTAGTGCCACTGCTACACGCAAAACCCATTTTAATGAAAGAATGGTCTGCTACAAGCAAGACCATCTTGTCTTGGTTTGAAAAAGATGAATAGTTGGGGTTCATCTATAAAATAAAAAAATAAAAAAAAAAAACAAACAAACAAATGGTTGGGATTAGACATGTTTTCTATAAAAAGAATGGGACTACCTTTTTCCATAAATCTGATGGTGGGAGGGCCATTTTGATATGTGCTTATCTAGGCATCCCATATAAGCATATATACTCAAAGATTTTTCTAATCCTTGGGGGGTCATGGCCTGGTCTCCTGTGGCTCCACCACCGAAGGAAACACAAGCAAATTTTAAATTAGGATAACATTAAGGATCAGCATTGAGTATTAATCTTGTGGTGCATGTTATATGCAAATATCATGATAGTGTACAAAACAAATTTTACAATGGAAGGGTGTGAGCTAACCCAACTGTATGAATCATATTTCCAATGAATAAATTTTGTTTGGAACCCCCTCTCCGTGTCAAATCTCCAGACCAATTATCCGAAGAGCCTTACCCATGATTAAAAATGTGTGAATTGCCAAGGACCCCATAATTTAATGGGGATGAGTCCCTTCTTACTAAATGTTACTTAAAATCCAATCAAAATGCCACAAAAAATAAAATTCCTTCAACCTTATTTAAAGCCATTTATCAATGTCATAATGATCCAGGTGGAAACAAGAATTTGGAATCAACAACATGGTGATAGCAAAGGTAATTATGCACCCAAAAGATGTTTGGTTCTAGACCATCTAGAATTCATGGTATCCAAATTATCATAGTTCATTCTCTTGATCTTTGAGCTGGAATCACTCTTCTATCCTTTATATGATATATGGTTTTATATTCAATCTCGTGTTTCCAGAAGACAGTTGAGGTAATAGACCTTGCTTATAAATTCCCTAATTTTAGTAAGCCCAATTATATATGTATATATACATATGAAGGGACAAACATGTGCTTAGAGTTTAACAGAATTACCAGCAACATGAGAATAATGGGCACAAGAACGCTTTCCACGCTTTCTACACAGCATACGGCAGGCATTTGTTTGTGTTTTTCCACGAAGCAAACTCACTTTATCATGAATGCACAATTGTTCACGAGATCCTAATACTACCATTTTGGGCCTGCATATATTAAACACTAGCAAGTTCAAACATTCAACTCACCTAAAGCAATAATAACAAGAAGCTCTTATCACAAAAGAACAAGTTATTGAGAATCAAAGTGTCATGGAATAAAGGTAATGCATCAAGAGGAAAAGCAATATCTATGGTTTATCCAATATTCAAAATCTTGCCAATGCACTCTAGCTCAAATGGAACCTCCTCCCCTTGTGAGAGCAACATGGAAGGGGAGGCCATGGGTTGTAAGACCCGTCAAGTGTGAATGTAATTTATTAATATAAATCAAATATTTAAAATCTCACCGCAAAAGAGGTCAAACTATAAATCAACTCTGACCTGTAACAGGTTCTCTTTAATTCTTGAATAACTTGCTGGATCTGGCTGTGAGTGCGTGAAGCATAAACTATGGTGGGAAGTTTTGAGCGAGCACCCTGTGACGGAGAAACATCTGATATGCTACCTTCACTCTGACTGCTCCTTTCTCTCATACCAGTTGAGAAACCCCCCAAACTCTTCCTCCAAGCAAGTGTGGCGCAGAGAAGACACAACGTTTTCCCAGTTCCTGTAGGGCTCTCCAACAGTGTATTGCATTTCTGCACATTGCATTAATTGAGACAATAAATTATGAAAACTTTGTATCGTTAAGTTAATAGATAAGAGAATTGAGTATAGGCCTAGTGACACTATGCAGCTTATAGAGTACATATCAGACAATCCAAACCCATAGAGCTTCAGACTATATGTTACACTATTAACATCTTTTTTTGATAATTAACAGTTAGAAAAATGCTTATATTGTTTTAGGTCATATACTAGATATCTGTAAACTTTTACAATAGAATTTACTTCAACGATTTTCTTCTGAGATTTATATTCCGTTTCGAAAGGATTTCTACTTACACTATGCTTTAAGCATTAAACCCCACTTTGAACAACATACCCCAATGTTCTATCATCTATGAGGAGTAAATTCAAGGGGGAGAATTTTATTTTTTGTTCCACAAGAATACAAAAACCATGGAGGCCTAATATACCCAATAACCACAATCTAACGAATCAAATACCAATTTAGTCCAAATAAATACTTACAAGCTTCTTAACCACAACCCCATTTCACAAAAACACCAAATTGATTAATTGAGTATTAAAAAAACACACAAAGCTACAGTCTTTCCCAGCTTCAGTCAACAATTTCAATTCTTTCTCCAAAAAAATTTTAAAAAAATAAAATAAAATAAAATAAAACGTTTTTTAAAAGCATGAAAAGTACTTTCAGTACGCTACCATGACATGATACATACAGCTACCAAAACGGTGACGTTTGGGGGGGAAGCTTACTTGTTGGAGAGACTGAATGACTTTTTCCATGTAAACAAGCTGAGAATCGTAGGCCTCGAATGGAAAATCCACATCGATACCTGTTATCTTGTACGTCGGCATTTCTTATTTCTCCGTTTGGATTTTTTTTTTTTTTCTCTCGGGAATATTAGGGGAAATTTTTCCGAGAAAGAAAAAATTGAGAACATTGGGTTTTGATCTTAAAACCCTAGAAAATGAATGATATATATATATAAAAAAAAGATGTAATAGGTAATGTGTTTTCCCGCCAACTTACACTGTAGTGTAGTGTGAGGGGTACTGCTGATAAACGGCCTTGAATCTCGCCGGAACAGCCGAAATTCTGTGTTTATTGCCTTCTTCTTTCTTTGTTTTGTGAATCAAAGCATAGCAATGGGTTTTTTAAGAAGATTTTAATAGTAAAAATATATAGAAAATATAAATAAAAATATTTTTAATAATTTTTTAATTGCCAAGTCCCGCCGCACCCGCACCCTACTTTTTCAAAAATTGCCAAGTCCCGCACCCGTACCCGCACCCGCACCCGCACTCGAGTCCCGAAACGCACCCGTGCTTCTTAGGTTTTTCCTATATTGGGATTATTTCGGGTTTTACATGTCGGGACACGGCATTTTAATTTTAATTTTTAATCCGCCTCAATTGTTTTCATATCTCAGTTTTTATATCTCCATTTTCAAAACTCATAACTCGGTTATCAATTTTTGAAAACACCTATTATCTGTTTCCTATTTCCATCACTCTAACTCATTTTTGAGTTTTGAGTAATGGAAACAAGTGTTAAAAACCAAACCAAACACAAAATTTTTGTGAGACCCACGTGTTTTGAGAACTCAATTATGAAAACTGAGTGATATGATCCAAAAACCCACTCATCCAAACAGGCTCTAAAACTCCCTACAATGAATTGCTGCCTAGTCATGCCACAGTTAACACCACTTCACCCTAGTCATGCCACAGTTCTATGGTGCCTCCACCATGAGTCCGTCGGAAAATGTAAATTACAAAATAGCATCAAAAGTTAATAAAGTACTTCCATAAATGAAGTCCAATATATAATAAAGATATTACAAGTCCAAGGGCCAAGCTCCATAATCATAATAACAATACTATTATTACAATTCCAAATTTCATAATAATAACAACAATTGTCCATTGATGGGTCATCCTTGCACTACTGGTGGATATCCATATTCATGATACCTTCAGGGAGATCATCCAATTGCAACTACATCAAAACATGAGTTCAAAAATAATTTAGCAAAACCATTTTAAATACTAAATATTCAAAAACTAAACGGCACATATCTATCACACAAAATCAAAATGAACCATTAATAGTAGAATATATAGTTCACATTCGACATATCAACAATATTCTATTTTAAAGGTTCTTTTTAGTTATCCATCTTAGCATATGAACTCAATCTTCTGAAACCAATATTAAAAAAATAATAAATAATAATATCACAAACCATGCTTTACTCATGTCTTTTATTAAAAAAAAAAAAAAAACATATTCTCACAAATACTTCAAGGTTCCAGGTACCAAAATTGATTAACTATTTGCCTTGTCTAAGCTAACACACTTAACAAAAACATTTTAATCTCTAAGTAAAAAGAAAAAAAAAGAGAACGTCTATTAGACTGGATCCCATTCTATGAAATATGAATGAAGTGAATATCCCTTCAATTTTCTAGATCCCAGCCAATGTATGAAAAGAATCTAACAAAACCCTGTTTAATTTTATGCTCAGACATCAAATATAATAGTAAAAATTACAAATTAAAGTCCAAACCAATTTTGAGGTAAACTTTTTCCTAAAAGAATCATATTCGAAAATATCAAACCTACACATCACGTCATTCTTTCTAGCTACATACATTTTCTTAACCATCAAGTGAACAATTGAAGAAAACAACTACACATAAAAATTTCAAGCCTGTTTCTTTTCTTTTTTTGTTTTTGATTTTTTGAGATGGTATAAAACAATTTAAGCCTTGACGCAACCCAATCCATGACTTTGTAAAGATGAAGAGGATACTGGAAACCACACAGCAGCTTGCTTTTTATAAATGACAAAATCATGACACATATCAGGCATTGAGTTGAGAATACAACTTTTCAGCTCAAACACACATGTTAATTGACTTCAATAAAGATTAACACCAATGCTCATTTTAAGACAAGGCATTAAACAAAACTTATGCTTTGTTTTTTTGGGTAAGTATTTGGTTGAACTTATATTGAATAATAATTACATTTGAAACTGAAAATTCTTCAAAGATTTTGACCTTGACGTATATTTTGGATGTCGGCATACTGAGACAGAGATAGGCACAGGTTCGTACTATTGAACACGCATATATCCCACTAGCGAAACATATCAACCACAATCTTCATTATTATTCTAAAGGCAAGAAAAAATAGACTGAAAGAGTTTAGACATGTAATAGTCTCTAAAATAGAAGTTGACAATATAGATGATCAAAGATATCACCTACACAACCAAAAAAAACCATAAATCCAAACAGAAAATGAATTAAACAAAAATTCAAAACAGTCTTCGACATCTTATCCGAAATATCCACATAAACTTCAAATTAATCAATCCAAACCCCATAATCCAAAAAGAACACGGGAAAATCATCAAACAGGCCAACTACAAAGGAAAACAATTTTATAACAACCAAAAACCCAAAGAGAAAAACAAAGAACAAAGTTTTTCTACTTAAGATCTTGTAGAAATCCATACATACCTCAATTAGGAACTGAAAAAGTCTTTCCATCTACAGACTTCAATTTTTTTCCAACCCAAATTTTTTTTTCAAATGAACCACTTTCAATGCAATTATAAGTGATATCCTGTCTTTGATGTCATCACAGAATTGAAAATACCAATGCCTCCATGACTTCTTCACTAGTAAGGTGCAACAAACGCTCCAAAATCCCACAACAAACCCAAGTCCGATGCTAACATAGAACCATAACCTTTCATAATCATCTCCATCTTGTTTGTTATCAACACTGCCGCTAGAAATAGTTGGGCCATCAAATGTTTCATCTCCTGGACACTTGATTGGAAGGGGAGACCCACACAATGAAGGGTTGCCCTTGTATATGGATGCATCATTTAGTGTTTGGAGCTGATTACCAGATGGGATTTTTCCCACCAAGTTGTTAAAAGACAGGTTCAAGTGTGCCAAGAAAGTCAAAGAGGACAGACTTTTAGGAATTGGTCCAGAAAGATTATTTTTCGAGAGATCAAGCGTTTCAAGCAACCGCAAGTTTCCAATATTCTGAGGAATGTTTCCAGTCAGATGATTAATTGACAAGTTCACTGTACCCAATTCTATGAGACGTGATAGTTCATTGGGAATTTCTCCCGTCAAATGATTCCCTGAAAGATCGATGCTACTAACAAACTCAAGAATTCTACCATATAAAAGCTCTTATCCTTTTGTCACTAAAATTGTTTCCACCTGATAATCGAAAACACCAAAGTAACTATTGTTGTAGCCATAAATCAAAGCAGTCAAATTGTCCAAACAATCTGGAATGCCACCACAAAGATTGTTTTGTGCAAGATCTAGGATGTGAAGACTTGGAAGATTGCACCATTGTCGAGGAATGATTCCACTAAATAGATTTGAACGTAAGCATAGCATTAAGACATGCGATCCTATCCATGATGGAAGGTTCCCTGAGAGATAATTTCCACCAAGATCAATGCTCCAAAGAGAACAATTTCTCAATGAAGAAGGAATTTCTCCATAAAGATTGTTGTTGCTCAACACTAATACTTCAAGGGAAATTAGGAAACCCATTGAGTTTGGAATTTTTCCAGATAGGTTGTTATATGCAACTTCCACAACCATTAGGAATTGTAAATCATTCCAATGATGGGGAAGCTCCCCTGAAAGCTGATTTTTCCCAAGGGAAAGTATTTCAAGCCCTTCTATTTTTGTTATGGACAAGGGAATTGTACCAAAAAGGTGATTCTTTGAAAGATCTAATATTTGCAACTTTGGCATTAGATCACCAATATTTGATGGAATAGGGCTTGAAAATAAATTGCTTTCAAGATACAGTTGGGCTACATTTTTAAAACAAAGTGGGATAGGACCCTCGAAGCGATTATAACTTAGATCAAAATAAGTTACATTTGGAAATACCAAGTGTTGTGGAAACTTCCCGCTGATCTGGTTTTTTGATAGATCCAAGTGAGTGAGTTGAGAAGATATCTTAGAGAACCAATCCTCAGGTATAGCTCCTGAGATTCCGACGTTCCTAAGGGTGACTTCTGTAAGCTCACTCTGAACTTGAAGCCATATAGGAAATTTGGAGCCAATAAGACAACTTTCTATTTCAAGATATTTGAGCTTGAAAGGAGGAACCCAGTCGTATGTCACATTGAAAATTAGAGATTGGTTTTTATCAATTGTTACTGCAAAACCTTCTAGTCTTGTGAGATTCATCAAATGAGCTTCTGTTATGACACCTTCCCAGGAATTCATATCAAGTTGCAAATTGACTAGCTTTGAGAGTTGTCCAAGACTTTCGGGGATGGTTCCATTCATCTCATTTTCATTGAGGGAAAATTGTTGCAAGGATGACAAGTTGCCAATAGAAGATGGAATTGAACCCGAAAAAAAGTTGTAATAGAGAAAGAGGCTGGTCAAGCTTCCAAGCCTCCCCAATGAATCAGGAATTTTCCCTGCCAAACTGTTAAAACTCAAATCTAGGAACTCCATGCTATTGTTCATGGAAGTTGAGAAATTACCTAAGAAACTATCAATACTACTGCCACTAAAATTGTTCCCTGAAAGATCTAGAGTCTTCAATTTGCAAAAAATTCCAAAGAAGCTTGGCAATTGACCACAAATTTTATGATTTCCACTCAAATCTAGGTCCTCAATATTTCTTAGGTTCACAAAATCGTATGGAATGGTACCTTGTAAAGCATTACCACGAAGATCAAGTTTTGTGAGGCTGGTAAGATTAAACAACCACTGAGGTATGGAAGAGTTAAATTGGTTGCCTGATAAATCAAGGACAGAAAGAGAGGTGAAATTAACAAACGGAAGGGAAAGAGGAAGGCTTTCAAGGTCACAAGAATATAAATGTAACTCAAGAAGGGAAGGAAGCTTATTAACTGCTTGCAACCAATCTGCTCCAACACCACTGAAATTCACTCCCGTCATATCTAGGTACTTCAAAGAAGAGAGACTTGACAACCAATCCATATTTCTGGAAGAGAGTCGCGAGAAGTCATCCAAAAAGTTTGGAGAGAAAACTGAGGACCTGTCCAAATTTGGAGGAATGTAGCCATTGTCGACTTTAAGGTCAAGATGTATCAAGCTCGACAAATTGCCAAGATGAGGAGGAATTCGCCCAGAAAAGGATGCGTAAGAGAGATCGAGATATATCAAGTTCTCTAGCATGCCAAAAAATTAAGGAATTTGAATTCCTATAAAATCATTCGCGCTTAGATCCAGGTAATTTAAATATTTCAAGTGAATCAAAGAAGCATTTACCTTACCACCTAGGCACGAATTGCAATATCTTGTCGTCTTTGAGTCATCGACATAAGTAAAGAGTTTAAATGCATTCCGAAGGTCAAGTTTGGTAACATGAAATGATTTGTTGTTGCACTCTATGCCTCTCCATTGGCAGCAATCTTCGCTAACCCAAGAAGAAAGCCTACCTGAAGGATCAGTGAGGCCTTTCTTGAAGCTGAGAAGGGCTTCTCTTTCGGTATGGATGCATTTGACTTTAGTGTGAACTTCACTGCATGAACTGAGTTTGATTATCCCCAAAGGGGAAGACGCAAACAAGGACAGTAGAAGAAATAGCATAGTAAGATTACTCATGGAGTTAATCTCGAAACTGAAATCCATGCTGCTAAAAATGTGTCTTGAGTGATTTCTATGAAACGAAAGCCATGTTTGAGGATGGATATTAATCGGTGGGATCACTCATCTGGAAGATTTTACAACCCCAGAATGGTCTGGTCAATGATGAAAGTTTTTCCACAAGAATTGTTTATGCATGAGTGTTTTTATTTCCAAAGCGTAAACAATGGTTTTGCCTTATGCGTGCGGTTTAGTTTAAAGATTTTTTGTAATGGAATTATGGAAATAGCCCTGGCCATTTGATAAGCCACTTTTCTTTTTTTTTTCTTTTTCTTTTTTAATAGACACCATTGGTTTTTTTTTTTTAGGCTCCCGCTAGCATCTGTAATACCCGAAAGTGCACGTAATATTTTGACTTGAGATGATTATATTCATTTGAATAGTATAAAATCTTATCACGTTGGCAAATCATTTGAGTGGAAATTTGATGTTTCACATGATGGGCAAATACTTTTTAATTTCAAATTAGAATTTTTTTCTATTTTTATATTTTTTGTAATAAAAAAAAAAAATCTATCCCAAATTACATCACGAAACTAATTAGTATGATATAAACTTTGACATTTCAATGATGAAAGTATTTCCACAAGAATTGTTTGTTTGTTTGTGCACAAGCGTTTTTCTTTCCAAAGCATAAACAATGGTTTTGCCTTATGCGTGCGGTTTAGTTTAAAGAATTTTTGTAATGGAATTACGGAAATAGCCCTGGCCATTTGATAAATCACTATTTTTTTCTTCTTTTTTAATAGACACCATTGGTTTTTTTTCTTTTTCTTTTTCTTTTTTTTCCCTTATTCCAGGCTTCAGCTAGCATCTGTAATACCCGAATGTGCACGTAATATTTTGACTTGAGATGGTTATAGTCATTCAAATAGTATAAAATCTAGAACTCTTTTCTCTCTTCTCTGTGTATGTATGTTTGTTTATCTTTTTTTTTTTTTTTTTGTAGTATAAAATCTTATCACGTTGGCAATGACCTTACCCCAATTATTTGGGCTGCTGGCCACAATTATTTAGGTTGATATGTTTTGGTATTTTGATAGATTGATTCTCCATTATATGTCCTCTCCTCTTATATCATTGTTTTGATTTTAGTTTGGGTTAATCAGTAGTTGTTTTTGAAGTGGAAATTTGAATTTATATCATAATATATTCTATTTTGCATGAAAATTTGATGTTTCACACGATGCGCGAATACTTTTTAATTTCAAATTAGAATTCTTTTCTATTTTTATATTTTCTTTTTGCAATAAAAATAATAATTAAAAAAAAAGTCCCAAATTACATCACGAAAGTAATTAGTATGATATAAACTTCAACAATTTTTTTTTATCTGAAGGAGTAATGTATATTGTTTACCATTTTTCTTTTTTTTTTAAGATAATACAATGCCTTTTACACCCATAATTTTTGTAAAATGTTTCTACAGGCCAATTTTAATGTGTGAGGTAAGAAAGTAACTTTCTACTATGGGAAAAATTATTCAATACAACTGGGAGGGCCATGTCAACAGTGCCTAGCAGCCCTATAACCAATAAATGCTACAATATGTTAAAAAAATATTTTATTAGAGTCAAAAAGAAGAAATGGAACAACCCTTGATTTTGAGAGGGCAAAACTTGGACATAGGAAAGAAAGCAATTGGAATATATGGCCTTCCGACACCATTGTTGAACGCTTAGAAGCTCTATCATCTTAATTCATATATATATTTTTTTTTTAAAAGTTATCCTGGAAGTTGTTTCTAACTATTGATTGATTTGCTTTACGAATGTTAAAAAAAATTGCTATTTAAACCGAAAAAATAAAATTTAAAGGAACAATAGACTTTATTTTGAAAACTGATTAATTGATTATAAAATTTATAAATAAGAATTAGAAGCACAAAACACAATCATGTCCTACTATTGAAAAA